>NC_081346.1:64225567-64312845 GCF_029784015.1 Lycium ferocissimum | reverse complement strand
AAGGAAAGAGTGCAACACGTGTTTTCGGACCTAGGACCTAACTTTATTCGGTACTCGACTTCCTGCAAAAAATAAAAGGTTAATAATAAACACAAGTGTCCATACCTTAGCAATAGTATCTCTTCAAATGAGCCACATTCCAGTTATTGCGCAATCGTTGCCCGTCCATGAATTCCAAATGATACGATCCTTTGTCCGTTACCTCCGACATCTTGTACGGCCCTTCCCGCTCGGGACTCAAGTTTTTCATCGTTGGGATTCTTGGTGTTCAAAGTAACTTTCCGAAGCACCAAGTCCCAACTTGGAAATGTCAAAATCGTCCTCCGATCAGTAGTACCTTTCCATTCTCTTCGCTTTCCGGGCCGCAATATGCATCAACGCGTTCAGCGGGTTCATCCGTGAGATCGAGTTTTACTGACATGGCCTCCTCCCCCCCCCCGCCGTACCCCTCGGTGGTGTACTCCGAATCGAGACTCGGTTCACCAACTTCTCACGGGACGAGGGCTTCGCCCCCGTAGACCAACGAGAAGGTGTTTCTCCTGTTTGATTTCGATGTGGTTCTGTAAGCCCACAATACCTCCGTAGTACTTCCTCCGTTGATGCTTTGATGTTTCAAGTCTTTTCTTTAGATTTTGAATTATTGTTTTATTCGTGAATTCTGCCTGTCCGTTCGCACACGGGTGATACGGAGTTGATATGATTTTCTTGATCTTCAGCTGTCACGACCCAACCCCGTAGGCCGTGACTAGTGCCCGAACTGGGCACCCGTACGAACCTAGCAACCAAATCATCCTACTAATAGCATAAACATAGTCGAAGGCATAGCTGACATACATATACATACACATATACATATCGGACATAGGCCGGTGAGGCTGCCAACACATAAGAACACAAATCATACCAACACATCCGTACAGAACTCGCCCACAACCCACACGTATATGTCTACAGACCTCTAAGAGTCATAACATAAGCATATGACGGGACAGGGCCCCGCCGTACCCATGACCAAACATATATACAAATAACAGGAGTGTCTGTACCAAAAGTGTAGCTCCGGATCAAGGGAGCTCTCCAACAGCGGAACGGACGTCCTAAGCTGGCGAATCACTGGAACGTCTATCTGTACCTGCGCGGCATGAAACGCAGCCCCCGAAGAACAGGGGGTCAGTACGGAAAATGTACTGAGTATGTAAAGCAGAAATGCAGAACCATAGGAACAAAATACAGAAAGTAGAGGCAATATGCAACGTATCAAAATGTGTAGTTAAAATACAAATCATGCATAGGCTCTTAGAACGGTGGTCGCCCGCCTGTCGTTGGCGCCACGCCACAGCATCACACCAGAAGGATTTCATATCTCCGTAATCCGACATATCCCCGTAACACATCATAGCCAACCATCACACCATACACGACGTCATCACACCAAACGGAACCCGCCCTGCGGAGAGGAGCTCGGTGAACCGTAACACAAAAGATCACACCGAATATATATCATAGTGCGCACGAAGCATATCCGGCCCGGGATCCGGTGAACGAGGTAATGACCATAGCACGAGCAGAGTCGTGAGCAACCAAATGCATAAAATCATAATCATAAGTCGTCAAACAAGTAAGAAGTCCATATGCGGAAGTTAAGACGAAAAATAGTACAAAGTTTTTTCTCAAAAGTCATTAAGGGTAGCATAGAAAAGCCGCGGGCCCCACGGACGGGTTCCGGCCCCCATCCGAGCCCGACTACGATAGTTAGGGGAAAGTTATACCTTATGAAGTTACCTATTATGTTTCGAGGCGATCCGAGCTCGTATGCAAAAGTTACGGACGTTTGAAGTTCGGAACCTTTTTTGTAACAAAATGCTTTACAAAACTCTTAAAAACATAAGAAACTTAGTTTGGTTACATTAAAGAGTAAGTCTTGAAAAGGAATAAAGTACATGTCTAGGCTCGGATCTTAAGAGTGGAATTACCGAAGCTCGGGTCATAGCCTAGTTGATACTAAGACATGCCAAAAAGAGAAATTACGCCTTACATACCTTGCTTGCTTCCTTAGCTAATCCAAACTCAGGCCTCGGCTCTCCAAAGTCTACACAACATCAATGAATACCAATCGTTAACTATATGCATTTAGGAAATTCAATTCCAGACTACTTCTCAATTCTACCGAAAATTGGGCAGCACCTCCCCTGTAAATACAACAACCCCGAGAATTCAACTCGGCTAATTCTTCAACAACCACACCAACAACCATTTCAACAACATTAACAATTCATTCAAAGTACATTATAATGCTAATAACTCTTCTCCAAATATCCAACAACACTCCATTTATGTTCAATTCAATCTCATACATTCAAACTAGCATCAATGCTTACATGTTTAAATAATAATCCGAAGACATTCAAATACGTTTTAAGAACATCCCAAGGAATCCATACAATATTCAAAACAACTCAAACACTAAGTTACCTTACCCGAAATCCATCAACTACATTAGGGACCTCAATAACACATTTCCTCCTTCCAAATTCATAAACTACATCAACCAACCATACCTTAACATTATTATTCTTACAAATTCAAGAACTACATTAAAACCATATTAATTCTTAAATCAGCCCACACGGTTTTAGCTTCAATCGGGGATCATTCAACTTCATTTTTACATCATATAAAGCATGACGACAACAACCAAAACACCAAATAACATTAACTTATTTCATGCACACCAAGCAGCCCCTAATTCGGCCACTCCACAACATGTAACATTCCATGAGTTTCATTCATTTTCTACACATTACAACAACACATAAACATGCTAAATTCAATTACTCTCCACTCCTACACAACACACACATACTCACGGCCAAACACACATGCACGGCCACAACTTCAACTTCCATATTCCATGACTTTCATTCATTTCCATACTCCATAACATATACAAATCATCTATAACATATGAAAAATAAGATTAAACCATACCTCCTTCACTTGATTCTTCAAGTTGGCTAAGGCTTGCTTGAACTAACTCTTGTTCTTACCACTTCAACAACCCCTCCATGTTGTTAAACACCTTCTAAGGAGTGGAATTGCTTGAAACAAATATTTTTTTGATCAACTTCTCTCTTCCTCTTGCTTGGTTTCACCTTGGCCGAATGACCCCTTTAAGTTGCTCTCAACTTTCTTGAAATTTCTAGATATGGAAATGATGAAGTAAGTCTTTCCCTTGACTATCTCATATATATATATGTATAAAATGGGCACATGGCCGGCCATGTGCCCCATTTTCCCTTCTTTATTTATTTATTTTTTCTTTCCCTCCAATTTCCCAAATTTTCTAGATTTTTCTCAAATCATGAAAGATGAATTTCCCTTGCCTAGTCATCTTTTAATTACCTATAGCATGCATCCTTGTGGCCATGGTACACCCCACCTTGGACGGCCACCTCCCTCTCTTCTTATTATTTTTTGAATTTTCAACTTTCCAAAAATGGAATGCTTACTAAAAATGGAACTTAACCCCAAATGTTTCCGTAACATTTCCACACCAATAAAATCATACACAATTTAAGCCTTTAAAACAAACAAAGGTCTCTACTTCCTCTCTCGGAATGGTCTTGGCCTCAACTAATCAAAGTTGACTCGGATTATCCCGACGTACAAAAATGCGGGATATAACATCCTTCCCCCCTTTGGAACATTCGTCCTCGAATGTTCAATTAATCTTACAAGGTCTTATAAGGATCTCGGGGGGCGGCCATTATTACTATAGCTTGCAGTCTCAGCTACCACTTATTTCTCAGCTATTATTCGCCATAGCACCTTAACACACACCACATCTTCGGTACGCAACCTGCTTGCCCTACGAACAATGCAATGAAGTCCAATACATTCTGAGTTGAACTTTTTGTTTTATCGAATCTTGTTAAACCTTTCGTGGGTAATGTCTTCAAGTAGTTCTACTTGTGAGATCCACTCTTCCTTGATTACTCCTTGTTACACCTATTGTTAGCATCTTTACGTGAATACGCGAAAGTACCCAATTTAACCCAAAACGCATCTTAACGTCACTTTACTGACCCTTATGTCCTACCCTGTCCTTCTTTAACATATTCGGGACCTCGTAACCATCTCGTCCTTACCGGGTTCAAACTTTCCTTGTTTAACCATTTGCTCAATCCCATTCTTAGTACATAGATATTCGTAGATGACATAGCCACTCTTGAGCGACTTAGGTCAAATGTTTCCAATCTTGGTCACGGTCTCCTCTGTCCCACATACCCCTTTCGTACTTAATGTTTGCTAGTAGCCTGTCTTATCACGCTCCTTTTCCTTCCTTTCCTTACTTTTTATTCCAGGGCTTGCTATCATTGGCAAATAATTCCACTACCTACATCTTACTCTTAATCCCGCACAGTGGCGTTATCTTTCACGATGCCTCAGCAATTTGCTTGTCACTTTACCTTGTCAATGTCATTCTTTTCTGTGAGCGTTCCCCTTAAAAGGTCGCATCATTTAAGACCTTCCACAATTTATTCTCGGTACTATCCCCATTTTGCATTTACTTCCTTCGCATTCGCTTCCCCCCTTTAGGGATGTACTCATACGAATCCCCAACTGTACTTCACCCTATACTTATATTTCCGGTTTCAGTCCGGCGGTATTTTTGATCCCGATGTTCTGATCCTCTGACCTCTCACTTACTCGCTTTCTTCCCTTTTCAAATATCGTTGCATTCACATTTTCCAAACTTAACTTACGATGAAACAACATCAGCTTACCTTGTAACATTTGCGCCAGCTGTATACTGTCTCTTGTTTAAACTTCATTACCCTGTCCACTTAATGCCTTCTCTATACCGTCACGTTGGTTACCGGAAGTCACATATCCACTAATATACCCATGACTGGAACACTATACACACGCATAGTCACCACCGTCTCACTTACAAAATATTTCCAAACACTATTCAAACTCACCCCGATTCCAAAGCCGTGATGCATCTTCTTTTCCTTCGCCGATCTAATCTGCCTCGTTCTACGTGACCACTTAAGGCCTCGGCCCATTCCACACGCTCCACTTCCTTTGGACCACTTTAGCTTCTCATTTAGCTCTTACGCCTGAATTGTGATATTCTCAAAAAAACTTCCCAGGGGGGTCACCCATCATGAAATTTCCCTCACCCTAGCACGCTTAACTTTGAATCTTCGTCGGAATACAATGCTTTAATGCTGGTATCATCGCGTTCTCTTCACCGCACGACCTTCGTCACGTAATTTGGAGTAAAGTAAAGTCCTGACAGGTTTCCGGACGCCCTCGTGGCACAATTACGATTTTACCCTTCTTGATCCTCCGTATTCACTTTTCATCTACGGACACAACTACCTTCCGTCCTCGACTTTCAGATCCACTATAATGTTGAACACACCTTAATTATCCCAATTTACGAATATTTGACTATCGACCCTTACAACCCGGCTTACCGCCATTATGTAACAATTAGGCAACAAATACACATATATAGAACAAATTTCAATAAATACTCGTATACCTGTGGACGAACTGTCTCCAGCCTGATCTAGTAAGCTATAGAGCGAAGGGTGCTCCTCCTCGTCACCCACCTCGTCTGTATCCGAGGGATATAGGTGGTCCGGCGACTCCTGGTTCACCGATGACCAGGATAAAGGGCTGGAGTATGGCGTAACGCTCACTGAAGAAGCTGGTGGAACATAGTGCTCCACCATAGGAGCGACTGGCACAATGTCGGGGAGCTCCTCTCCGGTGCCCCCGCCCCATCCTCGGACGGATCCGTGTCGTAGGCCGCTGGGGGATCCTCCTCGCTGGGGGTCGCAGACTCCGGAGGAATCGTCGCGGGATCCTCCGAAGGATCAGTCTCAATCGAATAGCTAGGGCTCCTTCTGCTGGGCCCTACCTCCTCCCGGGGGGTCAAACACTCTGGGGGAATCGTAGCAGGATCCTCTGAGGGGTCCGTCTCGATAGAGTAACTGGGGCTTCTCCTGCTGGGCCCCGGAGTCGGAGGTCCTGAGAATACTCTAGGGGCCTTATTAGCGCCCCCATCATCAGAAGCCGATCTCTTCATCTTCTATCAACCCGTACCTACTGCGAAGAAAGCGTCGAAGTGGTCTTTCCTAGACTGCGGCTCTATCGCACGATCTAAGACAGAAGAAAGGTCATTGATTCCTAAATGCCCGCGAGCCCCTTGTTTATAAGTGTGGCCGGCTTCACACCATAAACAAGGCTGCCGGACACGGTCCGTAGACATTCCGAGGACTAACCGCTCTGATACCACTTTTGTCACGACCCAACCCCGTAGGCCGTGACTAGTGCCCGAACTGGGCACCCGTACGAACCTAGCAACCAAATCATCCTACTAATAGCATAAACATAGTCGAAGGCATAGCTGACATACATATACATACACATATACATATCGGACATAGGCCGGTGAGGCTGCCAACACATAAGAACACAAATCATACCAACACATCCGTACAGAACTCGCCCACAACCCACACGTATATGTCTACAGACCCAAGAGTCATAACATAAGCATATGACGGGACGTGGCCCCGCCGTACCCATGACCAAACATATATACAAATAACAGGAGTGTCTGTACCAAAAGTGTAGCTCCGGATCAAAGGAGCTCTCCAACAGCGGAACGGACGTCCTAAGCTGGCGAATCACTGGAACGTCTATCTGTACCTGCGCGGCATGAAACGCAGCCCCCGAAGAACAGGGGGTCAGTACGGAAAATGTACTGAGTATGGCGTAAATGCGAGAACCATAGGAACAAAATACGAGAAAGTAGAGGCAATATGCAACGTATCAAAATATGTAGTTAAAATACAAATCATGCATAGGCTCTTAGAACGGTGGTCGCCCTTTGTCGTTGGCGCCACGCCACGAAGATCACACCGAAAGGATTTCATATCTCCGTAATCCGACATATCCCCGTAACACATCATAGCCAACCATCACACCATGCACAGCATCACACCAAACGGAACCCGGCCCTCTGGAGAGGAGCTCGGTGAACCGTAACACAGCATCACACCGGAATATATATCATAGTGCGCACGAAGCATATCCGGCCCGGGATCCGGTGAACGAGGTAATGACCATAGCACGAGCAGAGTCGTGAGCAACCAAATGCATAAAATCATAATCATAAGTCGTCAAACAAGTAAGAAGTCCATATGCGGAAGTTAAGACGAAAATAGTACAAAGTTTTTCTCAAAAGTCATTAAGGGTAGCATAGAAAAGCCGCGGGCCCCACGGACGGGTTCCGGCCCCCATCCGAGCCCGACTACGATAGTTAGGGGAAAGTTATACCTTATGAAGTTACCTATTATGTTTCGGGGCGATCCGAGCTCGTATGCAAAAGTTACGGACGTTTGAAGTTCGGAACCTTTTTGTAACAAAATGCTTTACAAAACTCTTAAAAACATAAGAAACTTAGTTTGGTTACATTAAAGAGTAAGTCTTGAAAAGGAATAAAGTACATGTCTAGGCTCGGATCTTAAGAGTGGAATTACCGAAGCTCGGGTCATAGCCTAGTTGATACTAAGACATGCCAAAAAGAGAAAATTACGCCTTACATACCTTGCTTGCTTCCTTAGCTAATCCAAACTCAGGCCTCGGCTCTCCAAAGTCTACACAACATCAATGAATACCAATCGTTAACTATATGCATTTAGGAAATTCAATTCCAGACTACTTCTCAATTCTACCGAAAATTGGGCAGCACCTCCCCTGTAAATACAACAACCCCGAGAATTCAACTCGGCTAATTCTTCAACAACAACACCAACAACCATTTCAACAACATTAACAATTCATTCAAAGTACATTATAATGCTAATAACTCTTCTCCAAATATCCAACAATACTCCATTTATGTTCAATTCAATCTCATACATTCAAACTAGCATCAATGCTTACATGTTTAAATAATAATCCGAAGCCATTCAAATACGTTTTAAGAACATCCCAAGGAATCCATACAATATTCAAAACAACTCAAACACTAAGTTACCTTACCCGAAATCCATCAACTACATTAGGGACCTCAATAACACATTTCCTCCTTCCAAATTCATAAACTACATCAACCAACCATACCTTAACATTATTATTCTTACAAATTCAAGAACTACATTAAAACCATATTAATTCTTAAATCAGCCCACACGGTTTTAGCTTCAACTGGGGATCATTCAACTTCATTTTTACATCATATAAAGCATGACGACAACAACCAAAACACCAAATAACATTAACTTATTTCATGCACACCAAGCAGCCCCTAATTCGGCCACTCCACAACATGTAACATTCCATGAGTTTCATTCATTTTCTACACATTACAACAACACATAATCATGCTAAATTCAATTACTCTCCACTCCTACACAACACACACATACTCACGGCCAAACACACATGCACGGCCACAACTTCAACTTCCATATTCCATGACTTTCATTCATTTCCATACTCCATAACATATACAAATCATCTATAACATATGAAAATTAAGATTAAACCATACCTCCTTCACTTGATTCTTCAAGTTGGCTAAGGCTTGCTTGAACTAATTCTTGTTCTTACCACTTCAACAACCCCTCCATGTTGTTAAGCATCTTCTAAGGAGTGGAATTGCTTGAAACAAATATTTTTTTTTGATCAACTTCTCTCTTCCTCTTGCTTGGTTTCACCTTGGCCGAATGGCCCCTTTAAGTTGCTCTCAACTTTCTTGAAATTTCTAGATATGGAAATGATGAAGTAAGTCTTTCCCTTGACTATCTCATATATATATATATATGTATAAAATGGCACATGGCCGGCCATGTGCCCCATTTTCCCTTCTTTATTTATTTATTTTTTCTTTCCCTCCAATTTCCCAAATTTTCTAGATTTTTCTCAAATCATGAAAGATGAATTTCCCTTGCCTAGTCATCTTTTAATTACCTATAGCATGCATCCTTGTGGCCATGGTACACCCCACCTTGGACGGCCACCTCCCTCTCTTCTTATTATTTTTTGAATTTTCAACTTTCCAAAAATGGAATGCTTACTAAAAATGGAACTTAACCCCAAATGTTTCCGTAACGTTTCCACACCAATAAAATCATACACAATTTAAGCCTTTAAAACAAACAAAGGTCTCTGCTTCCTCTCTCGGAATGGTCTTGGCCTCAACTAATCAAAGTTGACTCGGATTATCCCGACGTACAAAAATGCGGGATATACCATCAGCCCTTCGAGGAAATCATTGACTTTGCCGCCAATGAACTGAGGGCCGTTATCAAAAGTTATCTCGGTCGGGATGCCGAAACGACAAATAATGTGGTTCCATATGAAGTCAATAACTTCCTTTTCTCTAATCTTTTCGAAGGCCTGCGCTTCAACCTATTTAGAGAAATAGTCAGTCATAAACAAAATAAAACGGGCCTTACCTGGTGCCCATGGCAATGGACCAACAATGTCCATTCCCCACTTCATGAAGGGCCAAGGTGATATCACCGAGTGCAGCAACTCCCTGGGCTGATGAATCATCGGGGCATGTCTTTGACAGCCGTCACATTTTCGGACAAAATTCTTCGAATCTTCCTCCATCCGGTTCCAGTAGTAATCGGCTCTGATAATTTTTTGGACTAAGGCTTCAGCACCGAAGTGATTACCGCAGGTCCCGTCGTGTACCTCTCTCATCACATACTCAGTTTTTCCGGGACCCAAACACTTGGCCAGGGTTCCGAAGAAAGACCGTCGATACAATTGACCATCTACCAAGCAGAACCACGCTGCTTTTGTCCTTAGTGACCGTGATTCTTTTGGGTCACTCGGGAGCTTTCCGTCTTGCAAATAGTCAATGTATTTGTTACGCCAATCCCAAGTTAAACCCATTGTGTTTATTTCAGCATGCCCGGATTCTATCGCCGAATTCATTAATTGTACCATGGTGCCGGGGTTAATCTCTTCCCCTTCGACTGAAGAGCCCAAATTGGCCAATGCATCGGCTTCGCTGTTCTGCTCCCTGGGTACATGCTGCATGGTCCATTCTCTAAACCGGTGCAGTATCACTTGGATTTTTTTTCAGATACCTTTGCATCTGTTCTTCCTTAACCTCGAAGACGTCATTCACCTGGTTAACGACCAAGAGAGAGTCGCATTTTGCTTCAATTATTTTGGCCCCTATACTCTGAGCTAATTCCAAACCTGCAATCATGGCCTCATACTCGGCTTCATTGTTAGTCAATTTAATAGTTCTAATGGATTGTCGAATGGAATCCCCGGCGGGAGTTCTGAGGATGATTCCTAGCCCGGAACCTTTGAGGTTCGAGGCCCCGTCCGTGTGTAACGACCAAATACTTGAAGTCTTTCCCGAGGTTAATAGGAGTTCTTTCTCAACCTCGGGGACCATAGCCGGGGTGAAGTCTGCCACAAAATCGGCCAAGATTTGGGACTTGATGGTCGTCCGAGGTTTGTATTCGATATCGTATCCGCTAATCTCTACGGCCCATTTAGTTAGTCTACCCGATAATTCCGGTTTATGCATGATGTTCTTTAGAGGATAAGTAGTCACTACACATATCGGATGGCATTGAAAGTAAGGCTTGAGCTTTCTAGAAGCACTTACTAATACCAATGCCAATGCCAATTTTTCAAGATGGGGATAACGGGTCTTCGCATCCCCCAAAGTTCTACTCACATAATATATAGGGAATTGCGTGCCTGATTCTTCTCGGACCAAAACACCACTTACCGCTACCTCGGATACGGCAAGGTAGATAAAAAGCTGCTCGTCCGCTTTCGGTGTGTGTAGTAGAGGCGGGCTGGACAAGTACCCTTTCAATTCTTGTAAGGCCTTTTGGCATTCCGGTGTCCAGGTGAAGTCATTCTTCTTCCTTAATAAGGAGAAGAAACGGTGACTCTTGTCCGAGGATCTCGCTATGAACCGACTCAGCGCCGCTATCCTTCCGGTGAGCCTCTGCACTCTTTTGACGTTATTTACCACCTCAATATCCTCGATTGCTTTGATCTTGTCCGGGTTGATTTCAATTCCCCGGTTAGACACCATGAAACCCAAGAACTTGCCCGATCGGACACCGAAGGCGTATTTCTCTGGGTTGAGCTTCATATTGTATTTGCGGAGTACGTCGAGAGTTTTCTGCAAATGCTTTAAATGGTCCTCTGCTTCCAGGGACTTGACAACCATGTCATCAATATGAACTTCCATTGTTTTTCCTATCGGTTCTTCGAACATCCCATTAACTAGGCGTTGGTAAGTTGCACTGGCATTTTTTAATCCAAATGGCATGACATTGTAACTGTAAGTCCCATACCGGGTAATAAAGGATGTTTTCTCTTGATCCTCCAGGTGCATCCGGATTTGGTTATACCCGGAGTAAGCATCGAGAAAACTTAACATCTCATGTCCGGCCGTCGTATCGATCATTCTATCGATGTGAGACATCGAAAATGAATACTTCGGGCATGCTTTGTTTAAATCCTTATAATCAACGCACATTCGAAATTTATTACCTTTTTTCGGCACCACCACTACGTTAGCCAGCCAATTCGGGTATTTTACCTCCCGAATAGAGCCTATTTTCAAAAGCTTTGTTACCTCATCTTTTACGAAGGCATGCTTTGGTTCTGCCATAGGCCTCCGCTTCTGCTTTACCGGGGGAAATCTCCCGTCAAGGTTGAGCTTGTGAGTTATTACATCTGGTGGCACACCTGTCATATCTATTTAGGACTATGCGAAACAATCGGCATTAGCTTGAAGAAATTTAATTAGCTTGTTCCTGAGCTCCGAGGTTAACCCCATGCCCAGTATACCTTTTTATCCGGTAAATATTCAAACAAGATGACTTGCTCCAACTCCTCTACTGTAGACTTGGTTGCATCCGAGTCATCCGGCAAGACGAATGATCTGGGTACACCGAAATCATCCTCTTCATGCCCCGGGTCCAACCCCTTCTGCTCCGTTGTCGAACCCGTGTACTTTAGTTGCTATTTAGAGTCCTTGCCCCCGATTGACTCTTCTTCTTTTTTATCCGGTTCTTTGGGAAGGGGTGACGCTTCCTCGACTGCGAACATTTTCCTTGCAGCGGGTTGTTCACCTAGGATGGTTTTTCTCCCCTCCGGGGTCGGGAATTTCAGCAGCTGATGTAACGTCGATGGCACGGCCCTCATGCTATGTATCCATGGTCTACCCAGCAATGCATTATACTTCATATCTCCTTCGATTACATAGAACACCATTTGCTGAATAGTGACGTCCCCTTCGTGGTTTCACTCACCATATTGAACTCGCTGAGCACTTGGGCTACCGGTACGATCTGATCGAGTAGTCTTAGCTGTTCAACCACTCTCCACCGGATGATGTTGGCCGAGCTACCTGGGTCAATCAAAATACGTTTAACTTGTGATTTAAAAATAAGAATAGAAATTACCAACGCATCATTGTGCGGTTGAATGATGCCTTTTGCATCCTCATTGCTGAAAGTGATGGAACCCTCGGGCATGTAATCCCGGCTGCGCTTCTCGCGTACAATGAAAACCTTTGTCCGTTTCATCACCGGGCCCCGAGGCGTATCCATACCCCCGATTATCATGTTGATTATATGTTGAGGTTCCACCGGTTCAACCCATTTGTTTGACTCTCTTTCCTTGTAATGGACTTTAGCTCGCTCACTCAGGAATTCACGAAGGTGACCATTTTTCAGTAAACTGGCCACCTCCTCTCTTAATTGGCGGCAGGCTTCAGTTCTGTGCCCATGAGTTCCGTGGTACTTATATATCACGTTCGGGTCCCGCTGATCGGGATCTGATCTCAATGGTCTCGGCCATCTTGCTTCTGCGATACGACCTATAGTCGAGACAAGATTCGAGGTATTGACGCTGAAGTTATATTCTGATATCCTTGGCGGGTCTCTGTTGGCAACCGAAATCCCGGCATCACTTCTAAATGAAAGACCTCGATTGTTCGATGGCCGCTCGGTTCGTTTATCTCCCCGGCTGGAGAATTGGCCGGGACCATTCCTCGATTTTTTTGACCTGAAGCTTGGTTTTTCTAAATGAGAGTATCGTCGATATCTTTCCCTCGATGGTCTTGACTCCGGATCATAATTTTTCCTCGATCTCTCGGAGCTTTTGTTCATATTTACGGGCCCCGGGGGAAGTTCGAGTTGGTCATCCTTTACACAAATCTTTGATTCATATCTGTTATGGACATCCGCCCAGGTCACAGCCTCGTATTCCAGCAAGTTTTCCTTTAGTTTGAACGAGGTCGTCGAGCTCCGAGGATTGAGTCCTTTGGTAAAAGCTTGCGTAGCCCATTCCTCCGGAACCGGAGGGAGCTCCATTCATTCCCTTTGGAACCGGTTGACAAATTTACGCAATAACTCATCATCCCTTTGGGCTACGCGAAAAATATCCGCCTTACGGTCCTGTACCTTTTTGGCACCGGCATGAGCTTTTATGAATGCATACGTGAGCATTTCGAAAGAAGTGATTGAATGCTCGGGCAGATAGTCGTACCAAGTCAATGCTCCCTTTGACAGAGTTTTCCCAAACTTTTTCAACAACACGGATTCAATTTCATCCTCTTCAACATCATTGCCTTTTATGACACAGGTGTATGAAGTCGCGTGTTCCTGAGGGTCCGTTGTGCCGTCATATTTCTGGATATCCGGCATTTTGAACCTCTTCGGGATCAATTTCGAAGCCACACTCGGAGGAAAAGGCCTCTGAATGTACCTCTTCGAATTCGGTCCTTTTAGAATAGGCGGAGCTCCCAGGATCTGGTCCACCCGAGAGTAATATGTTTCCACCCGATTCTCAGTCGAGTCTACCCGCTTCGCCAATGTTTCGAGCATTCTCAGAACTTCGGTGGATGAACCAGCTCCGGACCCATTGCTCTCGACCATCCGTGTTTCGTCCCTTCTGGGTTTGGCAACACTTTTCGTCCTCTCCGGGGCCGTTTCATCATTTTTGCTTTGCAACTAGGCTATTGCGACTCCTTGTTCGGCAATAGCTGCCCTCTGTTCCTGCAACATTTCAAAAATTAAACGTAAGTTAATATCATCCGGGGTATCAGGCACTTTCCGGCCTTGTGACCGGGTCAAAGTAATTGAATTGTGAGTATTTAAGGGATCGGTGGCAGGCGGGGCGGCATTCTCCTGGTACACAGTGCTTTGCCGGTTGAGGCCCTCCCTCGAATTAACGGGGTTTGGGTCAATGGGATCTGCTGGTAATCCCTGTTGCCCGCTGTTCTCATTTTCGGCCACAATCTCGTTGTTGTTGACGTGACCAGATTGTCCACTGCTTGCCATTTGGTCCGTTTTCACAGGGATGAACAAAAGATTTTTTCAATCTTAATGGGTAGGAGATAGAAACCAAGATCAAAGACCACTATTATCCTAGCCCCACGGTGGGCGCCAAACTGTTTACCCCGAATTTAGGTAATCAATTGAATTTGTAAGTGAGGTATAGGAGATGTGGATGAACTTTAATCTATTATGGGTTAATATGAACGTATGGGAATTCATGTGCAAAGACAAGAATATGTATATGAATATATATTTATCAACAACTTGAGCTAAGATGTAAACGTTGATGATTAGAGCTAATATGATATTGAAAGGATTATAACTCCACTGATTCGGACCGAAGAGAAAGAAAAACGAAGCTTTAGCATATATTTTTGCTATTACAATGTTTTAGATCTTAGGAAGCTAACCCTTAAAAGTAGGGAAATGTCCCCTATTTATAGTTTTGCCCTATGGGCCTTGTATACAACATAAAGCCTTTTTAGAATAAAGTAAATCCTAAAAGGATAAGGTTGGGCCGTACGGTCTGACACCCGTACGGTCGTCGGTACAATGTGACAGAACGATGTTGACGCGTGGCGATTTTATAACTGATTAACCGGACTAACGGTCGCGATCAACTCGGTCATGCTGAAACCGGACTAACGGCCACGATCAACTCGGTCATGGAAAAATCGGACTAACGGCTACGATCAACTCAGTCATGAGAAACTGGACTGGCTATGATGCTGAGTTTGGTCCGGAGATGTCGGATCAAATAGGTTTGCTTCACTTTCCCTAGGTCAGCCGCAGCCGGTGCAATTCCATTAGTTCTAAGGGCAGACTCAGTGACCATGCCTGTCTCTTTTTATCTCCGGCCCCTGGTCCCATCGATCTTGCAAATATCTAGTTTTTACTGTATACAAATTTACTATTAAAGGAAATTCCGATGGTGGTTCTCTCTTGAACTATGGACTTCTTTTTTATAGAAGGAAAAATCAATGAAGTGTCTTAGCAACCAGGTGATTGTTAAATTAATTCATGTTCCCAACGCTTGAAAGACACATTCTCTAAATGTTACGGTACTTTAGAGATTTCTGTTAGATTTCAGTAAAGTGTGGTAGGCCCACATATTACGTATTGATTTTGTTTTTATTTGTATTAAACTTTATTAATTAAAGTGGGTGTCCTTTAGATATATAAGTATGTTATTACTCTCTCTAGATAAAAAAGAGTGTCATTTAGGCCGTAGTCATTTGCACACCTCTTAATAAAATATTAACTTTTAGACAAAAATTAATAATTTGATTAAATTGTCCCTAATTAAATAGGCATTTGAATTTAATCACATAGCACTTAATAGGGGCAAATCTGAAAAAATAAGGTTAATTCTTTCTTGATTTGATAAGTAGACACTCTTTTTGACCCTAGAAAAAAAATGTAAAGTGGACACTTTTTTTTTATCCGGAGGGATTAATATTTATCTAGAGTTAATTCCCTAGATGACCATCCAAGTTTGGGAAATTGTCTACAGATATCAATTTTATTTCTTTTAGGACAAAAGAGTCACTCAGCTATCACTATTTTTCTCAAGATATACTAAACACCTCAAAACTCTCTTTCTCTCCTAATTGACATGTCATGTCATTAAAGCCCATTTTCTTAATAATTTAACCATTTAACTTATCAAACTCATGTAACCAACTCCATACTTTATACCCAATCAAATATGACCCTGTTAAAAGCAGCAAATGTATTAAAATATACTTTCTATTAAGCCACTTTTTCAAATCTAAGATTTTTTTATCTCAATTCAAATATATTATATTTCAATTTGAATTAAAATTTAAGTAGTTTTATCTTTCTATTCAAGTTCAAATATTTTCAGATATCATATTTTTTCCGCATAATTAAACGACGACATATCCTTTCCTACCTTGAATTTTTAGATCTAATTTCTATCTAATGGAGGTACATAATATATCGCCTCATAATCAGTGTTTGATTACTACGTGATTAAATTATCAAGAAGTCAGTTAATTAAATAATCTTGGTGAAAAAAATATTTAAATAAAATTATGGGATGAAAGAAAGCAAACGATAACCAACCAAATCTACTAGCCAAACATTTGCCTAAAATACATGAAATTGTGGTTATTGTTACACAAAAAAATGATGGATGAGTGAAAAATAGTTGACACCACATATTAAACCTATATATAACTTTCCTTTATTCCTCATATATAGAGCCCGTTTGGATTGGCTTATAAGTTGCCATATTAAACCTATATATAATAAGCCAAAAAAATTAATTGGACCCGTTTGACTTAACTTATCAGCTTATATAGCCAAAAAAAATAAGTTGGACTACCCCAACTTATTTTTTTTTTTTTGACCAAATCTCATAGTTTACTTACTTTTACGTAACAAAAAGGCATTTATAAAAAATCTATATATTTTTTCTAGCTACTTAGACATTTTGAGTGAAACAAAAGTCTGAATGTACAGCAAGCTTGAAGAACAATTAGTAGACATGAAGGAAGAGAAAGGTGATGAGAAACCAAGAGTGTTTTTAAATAGAAGTTTGGTTATATTTTTCACCCAAGAGTGTTTAGGGTTTGGTCTGTAGGTGCGAGTAATTGTGCTTGGGGGTTGGCCGCATCTGCGAACCTTCCCCCGCATCTGCGGAATCTTGGCCTTTAAGTTCTAACCGCATCTGCGGCCTTTTCTCTGTAGGTGCCAGTCTGCACATGCGGAAAAAGAATTCACAGAAGCGGAAAACACTGTCAGTGGTATTATATTCCTCAATTTGTGTTTAGTTCATTTCATTAACAAAATTGAGACCTAGAAAGTTCGGGTAAGGGCGATTTTATGAAGATTTTCAAGATTCTTCAAGTGGGTAAGTTTCTTATCATCATTTTATGATTATGTCTCCTAATAGTGAGAGAATCCATGCTAGAACTCATGTTTTAGGATGAAGGTTTTATGGGTATGGACCCTAAGTGGTATTTTGGGTTTTCTCTACTCTTTCATGATTTATTTATAGTAATCTTCTAGGTTTTGGCTATTCAATCATTGGGTGAACCAATTCTAAGCTTGAATTTCCTATGTAAACTCAAGAATCTTCATATGAAAGTTAGGGTTTTCCATAATTGGGGATTTGGATAATTAATGGAAATGAGGGCTCATTTGAGCTAGATTTTCATGAAACTTAGGTTGTTGACTATTATGGGTAACATGTTCCTACCTTAAAATTTCATTTTTGCCCTTGTGGGCCCGAAGTCACTTTTCAGGTCATTTTTGGAGTTCAAATTAGCGTTATGGGTATTCATTCTTAGATTTGTTGTTACACCCCGTAGTTTCGTACGTTGAAATTTATAAGTATTGATGGTTGTTTTAAGTACGGTTACTAGAGTTACCTTCAAGGATATATGAGATTATATGCGCCAACCTTATGGTTACGAGGGTTTAAGTTCATATAATAAGCTATGAGAGACTCCGGGACCAAGCAAATCGAAGAAAATAAATTTGTCAAAAATTTGGAAAAAGTTGGCAAAATTTTGGATAGAATTTTGGATCAATTTTGGAGGGGTATATCTCCAGGTATATTAGGAGTTTTAAGGTATTTCAAAAGCCTAAAATGAAGTTCGTCGAGTCTAGTTTCCAACGCAACAAACCGCTCGTCGATACGACGTCGGAATAGAGAATTATGGAAGTTACAAGTTAGGCGGGCAGAGCAGGGCGCGCTGCTACAGTGCTACAGGACTCTAACCCACTATATAAGGGTTTAAACCGCTCATTTTCAATCCAAAACACTCCAAATATTTCCCAAATTTTCTGGAAAATTCTCCCAATTTTCGCCCACTAACTTTTAACGCAAATTAAGTGAAATCTCCGGATTTAGGTCCGGATAACGTATAGTTGTGATTATAATATCGTATTGCGGCGAATCTTGGCTTGGAATCAAGGTGATGACTGAAGATATTGCGGTTCTAGCGGGTGAAAGGTATGAATCTTCCCTTATTTATATTGATTTAAACTTATTTACGGAGGAAAGGTTATTAAATGATCATATAATGAATTTGTGGGTGGAGGAATTGGATAGAACATTGTGTGGGACGTTTTATGGAATATATTGGTATTGATAATATTGTGGTTGATGTTGGTATTGTTGTTATTATTGTTGGTTGTTGGATTTTGATTTCGGGCTAGACATATAAACAAAGGAGATGCTGCCCGAATTTCGACATATCCTAAAGGGATTTTATTTAAATGCTTGAGACAAGTGGGTGACAACGCGCCTAATGATAGTATAAATGGTTTATATGTAGATTTGCGGGTTTGGAAGAATAAACGTTAAGTGACTAAGGAAACCGAAAGGTATGGTAAGGCTAAACCCTTTCTTTCTAAAGGCATGATTCTTTTGTTATAAACCTTTGTGCCATATCCATAATATCCTTGCTTCCACAAATGCTAGAAGTCTATGAATCTCATGATCCTTACGATATTATCGAGCTTATTCATGATCTTGAGATTATTCTTTGTGATTGATCTCACCTCATAATACTTGTTCTTTTGAGGTGAGATATAGTGATGACGATTCTATTTCTAATGCTATCTAAGTTCGTGGTTCTCGATACTCTCATGGCATTGTCGCTTTCATCTGATGATGGTTGATCCTTCAACGAATGATATAGTGATAATGATAATGCTAATTATGATGTTGATTTCATTTGTGTATTTTTTTTTTTATGTTTATATAGGTATGTATGTCCCACTGACCAGTTGGGTATTACATCGAGTCCCGACAGGGCCGGGTACGGATGACACCGAGTCCCGAAAGGGCCGGGTACGGATGACACCGAGTCCCGAAAGGGCCGGGTACGGATGACACCGAGTCCCGAAAGGGCCGGGTACGGATGACACCGAGTCCCGAAAGGGCCGGGTACGGATGACACCGAGTCCCGAAAGGGCCGGGTACGGATGACACCGAGTCCCGACAGGGCCGGGTACAGATATGACAGATGTATGTAT
Organism: Lycium ferocissimum; assembly: GCF_029784015.1. Classification (NCBI taxonomy): domain Eukaryota; kingdom Viridiplantae; phylum Streptophyta; class Magnoliopsida; order Solanales; family Solanaceae; genus Lycium; species Lycium ferocissimum. The sequence continues at coordinate 64,293,463 of NC_081346.1, read as the reverse complement.
AGTAAATGTATGTGAATGCAAATGTGTGTATATTGTGTATGGATGTGTATGAAATGTTTTTTTCCTATAGACAAGTTAATTTACGTGACAGAGGTCTGAGAAAGTGTACGAGGTATAATTACTCACCTTATCTTTTACTACCTTCGTTTTTATATCATATTATTATTCATGCCTTACATACTCAATACATTATTCATACTGACGTCCCTTCTTATGGACGCTGCGTTCATGCCCACATGTGTAAATAGACGAGACGAGGATCTTCCACCGTAGGCTGTCTTCAGGTACCAGTTATGTTTGGTGGCTCCACTTCTTCCTGGAGCATTGCCGAGCCTAAGTCTATATATATATATATATATATATGAATTGCGTTAAGGGTCTCTCAGAGGCCCTGTCCCAACTTATATATTTCAGTCATGTTCATAGAGCCTTTGCAGACAGTTCCTATGTATAGCTTAGTTATGTTGTGTCGGTAGTTATGTTGGCATCATAGCCCACTGCACATATATTTATGCATGATATTATGTTCATATTTAGCCTTTAACCGTATTTTTACCATTCGAGACAAGAAGGATGTAAGTTTGCTCGGTTCCCGTAGGGTGCCGGGTGCCAGTCACGCCTTACCAAGGGTGGGGTGTGACATTTGTAATCTAACGTAGAATACTTATTTGATAGAATTTGATCGTTCAGAGGCTATTTGCCAAGGAAAGGCTTTGGCTTGATTGTTCGTGTCTCTCGCTCGGCCTTCGAGGTAGGTTACGGCTTACCTTTGTTTGACTCCGATTAGGGAATCGTATGTAATGGTAGATGTTGACGGGAAAAGCATGTTAGGCCTTCGGGCATGGTTGTGGTGATAAATCCACTGGATTAGTATTGATGTTGTTATGTGGGCTTGTCGCCATATTTGTTAATAATTTATGATTGTTGATTCATTCATCTCTGTCATTTGATACCTCACTTGTTACATGAAAAAGGGAAGGATAATATTATCGAATTGAGTCGTGACTTGCATTTGTGACATGCATTTGCTTATAATATGATTTGAGTTATTGTTGCTATTTATTCCATGCATGTCCTGCATTCTTCTTCCATATATGATTGATGTGATGGTAAGGAAAGTGATTGTTAGCCTCCGAACTCTTTGCCGGAGTGAGTTGGTTGATTGCCTCTGAGGTCTTTGTCGGAGAGCGAGTGGATTGATGGCTTCCGAGGTCTTTGGTGGAAGGTGAGTTTATTGATACCCTCCGAGGTCTTTGCCAGAGAGCAAGATATGTGATAGCTTTCGAGGTCTATGCCGGAGAGCGATGTGGTACATGGACTTTGTGGGTCCCCCATGACTTTGAGGCATAGCCCTTAGCATGTGTGTACGGATTGGAGAGGTGGCCTGGGGGGCATTTCATTGCATTCCATAGCATTGCATTTACATTCATACATTATTCATTGACTGACTTACTTGGAGTTTTATACACTCTGTCTTGTCTTGTACATGAACATGTTTTATGGCTGCGCTTGATCGCTTATTCTTTACTTGTTGATGTCTTTTCATTTATTTGAAGTTATCTAATCGATGTAGGCCTATGATGCCTACGAGTACTAGTGTTGTACTCATACTACTGTTGCTGCACTTTTTGTTGATTGCAGAGTTTGAACTAGGATCCTGTTCGCAACCTCGGGAGTGACCCGAGACCTTTCTTGTCGGAGATTCAGGGTGAGCCACTTGCCGGATCCTGCAACCCAGATTTCCCTCCTTTGTTATCTGTCCCTTTGATTACACAGAAAGACTTATTTATGGATTTCTAGACTTGTATTTTAGTATACATCAGATGTTTTATTTACGTTAGTGCTCTTGTATGAAACAATACCAGGTTTTGGGATGGTAATTGTTATTATTTCCGCACTTTTAATACTTATTTATATATCTGTTGACTTGATATAAATTCTCTTTCATTCCGCAAATGCTTTTCTATTAATGTGATTAAGCAAAGGGTTCGCCCACCAGGGGATAGTGTGGGTTCCCTCATGACCCGTTAAATGGGTCGTGACATTTTCCTTAACCAAAGTTTTGTCTCAATTGGGTTTCTTGGTAAGGTTTTTAATGAGGCAGCACTCAAGGCGTATTACAAGATGTGTGTACTCTTTTTTTCCTTCAGTAGGATTTTCCACTGGGTTTTTCTAGTAAGGTTTTAACGAGACACGTTGTCTTTTAATGAACATCCAAGGGCAGTGTTATAAATTCTTTGTATTTATTTATTGAAGTGGATGTCCTTTAGATATACATGTATGTTATTAATACTTATCTAACATATCTTAAAGAGATGTAACATTCGGTGGTTTCATATCCTATAAAAGAGATATTCCTCGTTCTTTTATGAACACAGAAGAAATAAATAATAAAGGCATTCTCTTCCATATATCTTGTGTATATACATCTTGTTTTATATTATTCCATTAACTATCAATTTATAACATATAATTATTTTATACACATTATTTGATAATAATATTTGGAGAAGTTCTAGATGAGGTTGAATTCTTCGATGACTTATCTTTGATAGGAAGGATACGAACTCTAAATGTGGGGTTCCAAGACTGGTTTGTTATTTAAGCTCTTACTCACCAGATATAGTCTTGAAAAGCCTCCACAAATGTTCTCTTTTATGACATTTTCAAGTTTACAAGCTCTTTGCACTTTGATCATTATGGCTAGAGGTAATTATGAATTTTGTCGTAGTTAATATGTATATATTTGTCAATTTTTAGGACTTTGTTCTCCCTTAATTAGTTATTGCCAAATGAACACCTCCTTATTCATTTTTGAAGTTTTAAAATTTTGCGTGACAATAAAAATAGAGGTAGATTAGGGCCAGTTTTATCAATTTAACTAACTAATTGGTATTAGTTCGAATTATGTATACATAACAAAGTTAAGATATATGCACATTGTAATACACTTACTCTAAATCTACTGCCTAGAATTTGAATAAAATTACTTGTTCGAGAAAGTTAGCTTAGCCGGCTATTCACATACAAGGAAGTGTAGAGTATTATTGTTTTCTTGATTGGTCATGATCGGTGATTGTATAATAATTAATTATACAATCAAACCTCCCTATATCAACATTTTTTGTCTTGATATTTTTTAGCTGCTAGAGAAATACTGTTATAGAAAATATATAATATAAGTGCTAAAACGCAAACACGGGACAACCAAGTATGGAAGAAAAGACTTGCCTTCTTCTATTGGTTAACAAGAATATTTATATACAAGCCAAGTAGCAACCTAGTCCTAACAAATATGGAAAACTAAATAAGTATCAAAATACATACAATATATACATGCTAATTGATGCTAAGTTGGCTCCTTGCCTCAACTTAGCCTCAACATGTTTTCAGAATATCCAGCTAGCAATTGGTGTTAAGTTGGCGCCTAGGCTCAACTTGGCCTCAACCTATTTTCAAAACATCTAACATGCCTAATACCCCTCAAGTTGTCACATGTGGATAACAAATGCCAACTTGCACAAGAGAGAAACATATTGAAGTTTTCTCAATGCATTCGTAAAGATATCTATCCATTGCTCATGTGAAGACACGAAGCTAGGTCAAACGTTCGCATTGTCAATCTCTTCATGAATAAAATGATAGTCCATCTCAACGTCTTTGGTTCTTTCATAAAACACTAGATTCTTGGCTACGTGCAACGCTGCTTGACTGTCACAATAAAGACTGACAAAATATGTGTTTATATCAATGGTGAAACACAGATGAACAATGGAAAATGAAGATCAAACATGGAGGGAAAAGGCTAAGCTAAGAATACGAAAATGTGGGAATGAAAACTTGCATTCATTCATTGAGTTAACAAGTATATATACAAGTGAAGGAATCTAATTATCATTTAGCTAAATGACAGCTAGAAACAGCTAAGGAACTAAGCTAATGACTTCACTAACTCTAACTAACCGACTCTAACATCCTAACTAACTTGTGTTGACTCAGTATTACAACAGATATACACTGTAGGTATACGGAATATACAGTTTTGCAGTGTAGCATAGTAGTCGTAATATAGTTATAGCGTAGTATATTTGAATACCCCCCCTCAAGCTGGAAGTGAAAGAAGCACAGCCAGCTTGCTAAGGGCACTTGAATGCTTGATCCCAGTTAGAGCTTTGGTGAGGATGTTAGCAAGTTGTTGACCTGTGCCAATGTGATGAAGAGATATCAAGCCATCCTGCAGTTTAGTCCTAACAAAGTGGCAATCCACCTCTATATGTTTAGTTCTTTCATGGAAGACAGGACTCCTGGCTTTGTGCAATGCAGACTGACTATCACAATAGACAGGAATGGGACAGGTGAAGGGAATATCAAATTCTGTGAAAAGCCTGCTCAGCCAGATAAGTTCCCCTACCACCTTTCTGAGAGCTTTATATTGAGCTTCAGCTGAGGATAGAGATACGGTCTCCTATTTCTTAGACTTTCAGCTCACAGGACTGTCACCAAGGAGCACAATATAGCCTGCAACAGACCTTCTTGTATCAGGGCAAGCAGCCCAGTCTGAGTCACAGTATGCCCTGATGGAATAAGAGGGACTGTTGGAGAAGAAGATTCCTAGAGTGGGATCTTTCTTCAAGTATCTGAGCATATGAATGGCAGCTTGAAAATAAGAGTGTCTAGGCTCTTGCATGAATTGACTAAGATGTTGTACTCCAAATGCAATATCAAGCCTTGTGTTAGTGAGAAAGTTGAGCTTGCCGACTAGTTTTCTATACACTGTAGGATCAGGTAGCAGCTCTCCCTCATTGGTTGTCAACTTCACAGTAGGATCAAGAGGTGAGCTAAGACTAGTAAACTGGTGACAGTCAAATTCTTTGAGGAGATCCAGCAGAAATTTCCTCTGGGATATGACCACACCATCGTCTTTGTAGAGTATCTCCAATACTAAGAAGTAGTGTAATCTTCCCAAGTCCTTAATCTTAAATGTCTCATGAAGGAAGTGTTTGAGGTGATTGATTTCAGTCCTGTCAGTGCCAGTGAGCAGAACATCACCCATATAAATTGCTACAAATACTGAGGAATCACCATCCTTTCTGTAGAATAGAGAGTAATCATACATTGAGTGTGTGTAGCCTCTTGAACTAAGTGCTTCAGTGAGCTTCTCATACCATTACCTGCTAGCCTGTTTCAACCCATAAAGGGACTTGTTTAATTTGCACACTAGTTCTGTAGCACCAGTGTCTAGGCCCTGAGGAAGGGTCAAGGGTCATATACACTTCTTCATGCAAATCACCATGCAAAAATGCATTATTCAGATCAAGCTGGAATATCTCCCAGTTTTTCTTAACTAATGCTGCAATAAGTGTTCTAACAGTTGTCATTTTGACAACAGGTGAGAAGGTCTCAGTGTAGTCAATGCCAGGATGTTGGGTATAACCTTTCACTACCAATTTAGCCTTGAACCTCTCTATGGACCCATCTGCTTTTTGTTTAATCTTATACACCCATTTGCAGCCTATTGGTTTCTTTCCTATTGGCAAAGGAACCAGGTCCCAAGTGTTATTGGCATGAGCTTCAAACTCCTGTGTCATAGCAGCCTGCCAAGCAGGATTCATAGCTGCTTCCTCATAAAAAGATGGTTCACAGTCATGAAAGATGTTTCTTATAAGATGCTGACTGTCAGAAATTAGAGCATGAGAGTTTATGTAATTATGTAAAGAGAATGAAGCATGCAATGACGATGGATCAACTAGTTTTAACTGAGGTATGGTGTGTATGTAGTCATGCAAATAAGATGGTGTTTTGGATGGTCTAAGAGACTTCCTGGTTTCTATGTATGATTGAAGAGTGGGTTGTTCTTGAATAGGTGCTGTCATATGTATTGGTGATCCTAGTGGCAGTAGGTCAGTATTAGTATGTTGTTGGTGTGTGCTTGCAGTGGTAGATGGTGAGGAAGGATGCATAATGTTATCACTTGTCTGATCATTCTGTATAGGACTTGTTAGAGGTACAGCAGGAGAATTAAAATTATCAACAACAGGTAAGACAGTAGGAATTACAGGAAACTGAGATGATACTATGGAAAAAGAAAAAGGAAACACACTCTCATGAAAAACTACATCCCTAGATATGTGCACTTTTCTTGTGGTCAGACTTAGAACTTTGTATCCTTTTACTCCAAAAGGATATCCAACAAAAATATGAGGTTGTGCTTTAGGCTCAAACTTAGTTCTGTATGGCTTAGGTGTAGTGGGGAAACGTAGGCACCCAAAACTCTTCATGTGTGAATATTTAGGCTTCTGGTTATAAAAAAGTTCAAAAGGACATTTGTTTTAAAGTAGGGTAGATGGTAATCTATTGATGATGTAGGTTGCTGCAAGGACACATTCATCCCAATACCTGATTGGAATTTTGGATTGGTATAGTAGTGCTCTTGCTGTCTCAAGAAGATATTTGTGTTTTCTTTCCACCACACCATTTTGTTGTGGTGTGTATGGACAACTTTTCTGGAGTATGATGCCTTTGGACTGAAAGAAAGAGGTTGCCTCTTGACTTGTGAATTCCAACCCATTGTCTGTTCTAAGCAACTTCACAGAGGTTTTAAACTGATTTTGGACCATGTGGACAAATGTTTTCAATATGTGTAATGCATTACTCTTAGAGCTAAGTAAATGTGTCCAGGTTACCCTACTAAAGTCATCCACCAAAGTGATGAAGTACCTAATCATATGTTTTGACATGATATGGACCCCATAAGTCAATATGTACTAGTTCAAAGATAGTTGAAGACTTGGTTGTTCTGTCAGGAAAGGGTAGTTTAGTCTGTCTGGCCATGGCGCATATGGTGCAGATAAAAGGTTGTTGAGGTGAGAATTTCATTGGCAAGGGGATACCCTTCATTTTAGTAAAAGAAACATGTCCAAGTCTGAAGTGCCACAACAGATCAGATGCATTACCATGAGCAGTAGAAAGTAAAGCACTATCCTTATTATCACTTGAAATGGGATCATTTACAACTGGGGAGTGACAGGAATGGGAATGACAATCACAGTGCACTTTATTTACATGACCAACACTAGGAGAGTCATTTGAAACATAGGACTTAGAAACAACATGACCTATGCTAGGAGAACCACAAGACTCAGAATCAACATGACCTGTAATAGGAGAAACACTTGAGACATAGAACTTAGAAGCTGCAACAGCTGTGTCTTTCCTCAAACACTCTGAGCATAGAAGATATAGCGCATCATATACACTACCAATCTCCAGAGGCCTCTTTATTGAAGGGGCCTGCAGTAAACAAGTAGTGTCAGTGAATGAAACAATGCATTTCAGGTGTACTGTTAGTGAACTAATAGAGACTAGTTGTACTTGAAAGAGGGGACAAACAAGAACTTTTACAGGATGATTTTAGGTGATATTATCACATTTCCTACCTCAGTTACCTTCACTTTATAGCCATTTGGAAGTCTTACTAATAGTGGATAGGGCAGTGTCAAGATATTTGTCATTTGGTCTTTACTAAATGTCATGTGATGAGATGCTCCTGAGTTTAATATCCACAAGTCAGCTTTATCTTTGAAACATCCACATGAGAGTTTAGCAAAGTCTATAGAGGAGGTGCAAGCTATAGTACCTGCAAAGTTAGCAGATCCACAGGATTGATGATCTGATTGCTCTCCTGAACCACCATTGCCAAACTGCTGAAGTAGGTTGATTAGTTGGTCATATTGTTCCTTAACCTTGCATATTGTTCTGAGCATAGTTTTCATACTGTTCCTGATAATTGTCATTGTTGACAGATGCACCTTCTGAAGTCATTCCATGTGTATTTGCCACTATTCCCTTTCCCTTGTTGTTGAACCTGTTATTGTAACTATTGTTTGGCCCTCTTGGATTACCTTGGTATGAGTTCTGTCCCTGAGGTCTATAGTTGTTGTTGCCATTAAAAGAGGTGTAGTTCTGAGGTGTATGACCTTGATTGTTTTGAGAGGGATATCCATGTATTTTGTAGCACCTATCTTTGGTGTGTCCTGGCTTCCTACAATGCTCACAAAATAACTTGGATCTGTTGTTCCCATTATAGTTTCCTCGTGTGTAATTTGTCCTGAAGTTTCTTGTTCCTGAACTACTAGCTATCAAAGCTACATGATTAACATAGTTTCCTGTGGTATGGTCTATCCTCTGGTTCTTTGTTCCTGAGGTACTTGCTACTAAGGCAGTGGATTCAGTAAACAATTGATTATCTGGCCTAAGTTCTCTTTTTTTCTCCTCTTGCACAAGCAATGCAAAAGCTTGTCCCATGGAAGGAAGGGGATTCATCATTAGTATACTGCCCCTAATGATTGTATACACCACATTTAGGCCCATCAAAAACTGGATTAGTCTTCTATCCTGCTCAGCTTTATACATGAGCTCTTTGGCTCCACACACACATTGAGAATTACACACATGCTTAGTAGACAAGTTGTTCATTTCCTCCAACAGTTTCTTCATTCTAGTGTAGTACCCAGTAATATCTAGATATCCTTGATTCAAGTCACTTATTTCCTTTTGAATCTGGTACAGTTTTGCTCCATTAGTTTGGTTATACCTATTCTCCAATTCTCTCTAAAGTTCTACTGAATCAACAACATATTCTAAACTATCTGCAATTTCTCTTGAAAGAGAATTCAGAATCCAAGCAGTAACTAAGTCATCACATCTTTCCCATTGACGAAGCTTTGCATAATCTGCATTTGGCTTCTTACACTCTCCATTAACAAAACCTATCTTATTTTTCACAGAAAGAGATCTAACAGCACTTCTCTTCCGTGATCGAAATCCAATTCCATCAAAAGGTACTGAAACTAATACACCTCCAGCATTATCAAATGGATGAATGTACAAAGGACTACTTACATCGATTGTAGCTTCAGATTCTTCTCCAGCTTGATTTGTTGTTTGTGTAGTTTGATTCTCAATCGCCATTTTAGGCTATTGCACAACACAGATTCAACTCGAATATGTAAAAACAAAGATGAACTCTCAGTTTGAGAATTTGTGAATATGAATTGATATCAACTTATGCAAACAGAATTGGATCGAAGGAAGTAAACCTTCGCTCTAATACCATGACAAAATATGTGTTTATATCAATGGTGAAACACAGATGAACAATGGAAAATGAAGATCAAACATGGACGGAAAAGGCTAAGCTAAGAATACGAAAATGTGGGAATGAAAACTTGCATTCATTCATTGAGTTAACAAGTATATATACAAGTGAAGGAATCTAATTATCATCTAGCTAAATGACAGCTAGCAATAGCTAAGCAACTAAGCTAATGACTCCACTAACTCTAACTAACCGACTCTAACATCCTAACTAACTTGTGCTGACTCAGCATTATAATAGATATACACTGTAGGTATACGGAATATACAGTTTTACAGTATAGCATAGTAGTTGCAGTATAGTTGTAGTGTAGTATATCTCAATAAAGACGAATATGGGAAGTGCAAGCCACTCCAAAACTAGCCGGGATCTCATTTAACCATTTCAGCTCACAGATTGTCATTTCCACAAAACAATATTCAACCTCTGCAAATGATCGGGACAAGGTGATACTTCTTAGTCTTCCAAGATATGGGTGAGTCACCTAAAGAGATAAACCAACCTGTGAGTGAGCATCGAGTCAAGGGAAAACCGGTCCAATAAGAGTCATACACGATCTATAGAGACGTAGATCACATTTACTTCTAAAACAAAATGCCTTGTCCCCAATTTTCTCAAGTAGTGAACAGCCCGTAAAGCTACATCTCAATGCTCTTTTTTTGGTTGTTGCGTGAATTGAGATAGAATATACACACAATAGGATAGTCTTGACCGATTGAATCACAGATACATAAGTCGACCTATCAACTAGTAATAGCGCCCAGGGTCAAAGCGCTCATTCATCCGCCAATGACAACCGATGATTTTGTTCCAACGGTGTTCCCACAAACTTAGCACCTAATGACCCAACCTCCGAGCTAATATCCAAGGCATATTTTTGTTGGCTCAAGAAGATTCCATTCAAATTTATGGAGAATTCCACTCCCAAAAAGCATTTCAATCTACCTAAATCCTTCATGTGAAAGCATTTGATTGCCAAGATATGTTTTGAGCTCGCAGATAGCCTCGGGTTCATTTGCATAAATAAGCAGATCATCAACATATACAAGTACAATAGCTCGAACGTCACCCTTTTGTTGACTAAAGAGAGAGTTCAGTAATCCTTGAAGCCATAGTCCTTCAAGGCAATCGATAACTTAGCAAACCAACAGTTTGGCGCTTGCGTCAACGTAAAGGGATTTCCAAAGCATGCACACTTTTCATGTACTTGAAACTTGAAACCCATGAAGAAATTTTATGTACACTTCTTCTTGAAAATCCCCACGCAAGAAGGTATTATGTATGTCCATCTGATGAAATCCTCAAATTCTTTTCCACTGCAACTGCAAAACATGTGTTGACAGTCACATCCTTTTCCACTAGGGCAAATGCTTCATTATATTCGATCTCCTCTACTTGATGATTTCCGAGAATAACTAGCCGGGCCTTGTGTCACTCTAGTGTTCCATCCATATTGTACTTTATCTTGTAAACCCGCCTGCAATCTATAGCCTTCTTGTTAGGAGGCAGATCCTTTATTACCCATGTTTTGTTGTTTTCTAGCGCCTATATTCTAGTCCCATTTCTTCTCTCCACTTTCCGTCTTTCACGACCTCAATCGGATAAATGAGTCGGTTCATATGTTGCAGTGATGTCTGCAAGGAAAGCCCTTTGTTGTACAGAAAATTTATCGCTATTCACGTATTATGTTAAAGGGTAAGTCATACCTGCATGATGTTGGGAAGTAGATGGAGGATGTTTGCAAGGAAAGCCCTTTTAGATCATATTAGTAACATAATTAAGCAATCGGAATGGTGTGTGTTTTTTGTGGTTACCTCGGTCCAACTGCTCTTCCTCTATTACTTCATCTACCTCAATTTCAGCCCCTACCTCCTGGTGAACATTCTCCTCTATCTCGGCTTCGTGGTGGTCGTCCTCGTCACGAGCTTGAACCAGTTGACCGCACCATCATTTTGGACTCTCTGTCATCTCCTAGTTTCTCTGCTGCTCTATAGTTTCATGTGTTTATGAAGCGAAAGAGATTTTAATCTCATAAAAATCAACATCTCGTGAAACAATATATATTTTTGTTTCTAAATCATACACCTTTCATCCCTTCTTTCCATAGGATATCCCACGAAAACACACCTACGACTTCTACTTGAAAATTTATCACCCTCCCTTTTTGAGCTTCGAGCATAACATAGTGAGTCAAATACTTGAAGATCTCCATACTGATGCACTCGACCATATAATAATTCATAAGGTGTATTTCCATGTAAGATTGAGGATGAAGTTCGATAATCAAGTGACAAGCCGCCAAAACACATTCTCTCAAAATATCAATCAGCAAGATACCTTGAAAGAGAAAGACCTGGGCCACATTCAAGATATGACTATGCTTCCTTTTCACTATCCCATTCTGCTAGGGAGTTCTTGTATATAAATTTTGAAAAACAATATCACATTGAAGAAAATAGTTTCTCATGCATGTAAACTCTATTCAATTATTGCTCCTAAAGGTATTAACTCGCTTGTGAAATTGTCTGTCTATCATAGAAAAGAATTCTTCACAGTTTGTGTTAATGCTTTCTTCTCAATCAATAAAATAATCCACACAGCATGTGAGAAATCATCTATAATAGTACAAAAAATGTTATGCACCACAAGATGAAGTTGTTCGATAAGGTCCTCAGAAATCACAATGAATCAATTAAAAAAAAAGCTAAAAGATCTATTATTACTCAAAGGGAATCTCGTGTTTGTTTTTCCCGATGAAGTACATTGCAACTTTTACTTAAAACATCACTAACTTTCCTAAAATCTATGACAAGAATAATTTGACCACTTGTAGAGAGGGATGTGCCAAAGGTCCAGCGAGGCCATGCACTACCAACCTTCAGAGAATATGTCCTCTTGCTTGTTTCAGAAATATTAGAGTCCATCTTTTTACTCACCTGCTCCAATCACATACTAGAGGTGCGGTCATGTATATACACAAAAGTTTAGTTAAAAGGACCAAACAATCTGAGTAATCGATTAATTACTATACAAAAATCAAGTTGCATGTTAAGCCGGCCACATAAAGAATATTTTTTAGGACCAAGTTTCGTTGAACCCTCGCTAGTCGCTTCAACATTATTCCCGTAAGGTAAGCTAACAAAACATCTAGGAATTTTCTGCACATTATGCAATGATTTAAAAAATCCTGTCATATAATTCGTCACTCTTATTTCAATGATCCAAGACAAAAAAAATTTGCTTACCGGTCACTCCTCATTCGAACTTATCTGTTGGTTATTCAACATAGCAATCAAGGTCTTCCATTGCTCATTGCTCAACCCCGGAAAGCCAACCTTTTCTGCCCCCATCATAGCCGCGGAGGCACCACCTCCCACGGCATGTGCAACATTCACACAAAACGCAGCGCCACGTCTGCGACTTTCATTTATTCCAGACCTCTGATGTTGTTCTTGTCCTCTACCGCATCCGCCTGATTTACCATCACCATAAAGTCTGTCTCCCCACTCTTAGAAGAATATCATTCCCTGATTTCTCTCTATCAAATATAGTAAATTGATTGTATCATATCTTTCCAGATTGTAGGATAGATAATTGGTTCTAATTGATTTAGATACCTTTTATATCTTTATTCCTTTCTTGGTCACCAAGGTCCAAGACTATCATGTATATATGTATGCATAACTTGTATCAATAGAAATGAGCAAGCATTAGCTTCTACAACAATTCCTTTATGGTATCGGAGCTAACGCCCAAAAGGCTCGTTTGATCCTGTAATTTTTTTTTCCCTTTCCTCCGCTTCAAATAGCTTCATGGAAGAGACCACTTCTATTCACTCTTCCTCTCCATTATGTTCAGTTGTGCCAAACGCATCCACCTCAACGCCTCATATTGCCATGTCTTCTACCTCGACAAACCCTTTCTCTGAGATTCAATCTTCCGCTGCCTCTCCACTTATGCAATCATCATACACAAACATTTTTCCTCCTTCTACTATTATGGGACCTTCAACTTTCTCTCCTGATATTTTCGTAACAATTCCAATCTATCCTTCTGTAGGAGATACCACTCCATTCTCAATGGGATCCTTACCGGCTTTCACAAATATAGCCAGATCCCAATCTCACCTTCAACCATTTGCCTCGGTTTCTCAAAATTTTCTAGTACCCACTGCCATTAACCCAATCACCCTAACTGCAATTCCCTCAACTATCCAAAACAACCACACAGAGCTTAGTTCCATTCCCTTTCCAGCCTCTCTGACTACTCCCATTAAACTTACCTCCACCAATTATCAGATATGGTATTCTCAATGGCGTTCCGTACTCATCGGGTTTGGTCTTACACATCTCATCACTGATCAACCTACTGTGTATCATCTGCACAATGAAAGATGGTATCGCCAAGATCAGTTGCTTCGAAGTGCGCTTATTGCTACTCTTTCTACCGAAGTTGTCTCTTTAGTCAACACTGTTGAAACCTCTTATGATGTTTGGACTACTCTATATAGGATGTATGCCAAATCATCACGTGCTCGGATTCTTAGTCTCAAGGACTCACTTACCCATGCTACCAAGGGTACTCAAAGTATGTCTGCTTATCTTCAATATATCAAGCAACTTGTGACTACTCTTAATGCTACTGGAACTGCTATCACTCTCGATGATGTCACTCTTTATGTTCTTAATGGCTTGCCACCTGAATACAAAGGTATTTCTGATTCAATTCGGACTAGAAACACCTCACTTCACTTTGATAAACTTTATGAAAAGTTGTGTGACTATGAGTAGCAACTCCAACGTAATCCCAATCCTCGTGCTTCCCCATTGGCTGCCAAATTTGCTGCCAAGACCACCTCTTCCAACTCTCGGAACAACAGGTCTAGTATTGGATCTAATAAAGGCACCACGCAATAGGTCAGTCATCGCTTTAATGGAAAACAAGGCAATCGACCAATGTCAATATTGCAACAAGCCTGGTCATGTAATCAAGCAATGTCGTAAACTCCAAGCGGCCTTTCCTTGGCTAAATCTTTTTAGCTCCAACAGTATCGCCTCGGGTCAGAATACATCGACTCTACAACCGAATGCAAATGTGGCTGTTGTAGGATCAAATGGAAATCTAAAATAGTTAATTGATTCAAGGGCGTCCCATCATGTCACAAGTGACCTGCAGAATCTCTCGTCACATTCCAATTACACTGGTGATGACTTGATCTTTGGGTGATGGTAAAAACTTATGTGTCACACACTTTGTTTCCACCAAACTTTCTTCTTCTGATCGTGATTTGAACCTTTCTAATGTTCTATGTGTTCCTAGCATGAAAAAGAATCTTATTTCTGTTTATCAGTTGTGTGCCTCTAATAACATCTCTGTTAAATTCTCACTATTCTCTTATGTTGTGAAGGACTGTCGAACGGGGGTGCCACTGGTACATGGAAAGCCTAGGAATGGATTATACGAGTGGCCAAAGAACCTATCCACTTCCTTGAAGAAGACCATCAATCCTGCTGCTTTTCACAGTCAGTTCTCGTCAATTTCATCATGGCACAATAGACTTGGTCACCCGTCTTCACTAGTTTTACGCCACATTCTACGTGCTCTCAACCTTCCAAATTGTTCTGTTTCCTCTAAATTTTTCTGTAATTCGTGTAAGTGCAATAAAATGCACAAAACACCATTTGGGATTTCTTCAATAAAATCGTCTTCACCGTTAGAGTTTATATATTCTGATGTTTGCGGTCCTGCACCTATTTCTTCGGTTGATGGGTTTCAATATTATTTAATTTTTGTTGATCATTTCACTAAATACGTATGGCTATATCTTATGAAAAAGAAGTTCGAGGTTTCTCAAATCTTTCCACGATTTAAAGCCTTAGTTGAAAAATATTTCAATAAGTCATTTGTCTCCTTTTATTCCGATAACGGTGGTGAATTTATACATCTGAAAGATTTCTTTTCTTCTAATGGAATATCTCATTTTCTTACTCCACCATATACTCCTGAGCACAATGGTGTTGCGGAAAGACATCATAGACATATTGTTGAAACATGTATAACTCTTCTTCATAATGCCAACTTGCCTCTCTCGTTTTGGTCATTTTCTTTCCAGACTGCCGTCTATTTAATCAACCGGCTTCCTACACCTCTGCTTAATTATGATTCACCATATTTTCGAATTTTTGGTGAGCCCCCAATTATGATAAGTTACGTGTGTTTGGTTGTCTTTGTTATCCATGGTTACGTCCTTATTCTCACAACAAACTTGAACCTTGTTCTAACCCATGCATATTTCTTGGTTACTCCACTAATCAAAGTGCCTACAGATGTTTTGATCCTCAAACACACAGAATTTATATATCTCGTCATGTAGATTTTATTGAGCATATATTTCCATTTTCTGGTACCACCTCCCATGAGCCCATTCCAACAGAAGAGACTTTCAACACTTGGTTTCCACATCTATTGGACTTATCAACATTTTCTTTAGATACACAACCAGATTCCAGTACTAGTGCTTCTCCAAGTGTGGCATCTCCTGTTGATACTCCTTTATCATTTGATACATTGAGAATTACTACACAGACGTCAGGTATGGGCATAACTCCTATAGCAGATTTAAACTCTTTTTCTTCACTTGCTCCTTCATCTTTACATGATTCATCACCTGTCTATAGCATGGAACCAAGTGTTCCTATGTCATCGTCTAGTGACCAGTCATCATCATCTACATCAACCAATGCATCAAAAAATGAAACTTCACATGAACTATCCACTGAGCTAGTTTCTTCACCCATAACTACCTCGTCCTCCACTTTCCAGCATGAGTCCTCTGAATCTTTAACCTCTTGTTATCCATCATCCACACCACTATCTCTATCCTCCACCCAGAATGCTCATCCTATGATTACTAGGCTCAAAAACAAAATTAGCAAACCAGTCCAAAAACAGTCCAAAAACTTTGTCTTTATGTAGCCACTACTTTATCTACCTCAGGATCCTCTTTGTCTGCACCTACAAGTATCAAAAAGGCACCCAAAAGGATTGATCATGCCTTAAGAGATCCTATGTGGAAGCAAGCTATGATTGATGATATCACTGCCTTACAACGTCAAGGTACATAGACTCTTATGCCACCTCCTTCCGGTAAAAATGTTGGGGGCTCAAAGTGGATTTTTCGGGTAAAAACAAATGAAGACGGTAGTTTAAATAAATATAAAGCACGGTTAGTTGCACAAGGCTTTACCCAAAAACCTGGACTTGATTATATTGAAACTTTCTCTCCAGTTGCAAAACATACCACTGTTCGGGTTATTTTATCCATTGCTTTGTCTAATAATTGGTGTCTTAGACAATTAGATGTTAACAATTCTTTTCTTCATGGTATATTGACAGAGGAATTCTACATGTCTCAGCCCAAGGGTTTTGTTGATTCATCTATGCCTACTTATGTTTGTCGTCTTCGAAAAGCAATTTATGGCTTAAAGCAAGCCCCTCGTGCATAGTATGATGAGTTCAGTGGCTATATACTATCTTTGGGATTCAAAGCTCATACAAACAGATCGGTGCCTCTTTATTTTCTCTGTTCTTTGGGATAATCATTTATCTCATAGTCTATGTGGATGACCTCATTGTGACTGGTAATAGTGATTCCGCTATTTCACTATTTATTACGAAGCTTGGCACTCGGTTTTCGATCAAGGATTTGGGAATTCTTACCTACTTTCTTAGAGTTCAAGTCATTCGTACATCGAGTGGTCTCTTGTTATCTCAAAGAAAATACATAGAGGATATTGTGGATCGTACTTCCATGGCTGGTGCAAAATCTGCTTCAACTCCATTGACGACCACTATTTCTCTTATGATGGATGATAGAGCTCATCTACATGACCCTAAGGAGTATTAGGTTCTTGTTGGTTCCCTCCAATATCTGTCACTAACACGTCCAGATATTTCCTTTGCAACACATCGTCTCTCTCAATTTTCGCATAACCCAACAACTAAACATTGGACTGCCTTGAAGCGTGTTATTCGCTATCTCATTGGCACAATTGGTCATGGCTTGTTTCTTCACAAGAATTCTCCACTTGATCTACATGCCTTCTCTGATGCGGATTGGGCAGGAAATAAAGATGACCGAACTTCCACTAGTGCTCATGTTATTTATCTTAGAAAGAATCCAATATCTTGGAGTGCAAAGAAGCAACGATCCATGGCGCGTTCTTCAACCGAGGCTGAATATCGTTTTGTTGCCACAATAGCTGCAGAGTTGTGTTGGCTTCAAAATCTGTTTAAAGAACTATCACTCAGCTCTCTGCTATCTCCATTCATTTATTGTGATAACTTGGGTTCCACCTATTTGGCTGCTAATCCAGTGTTCCATTCCAAAATGAAGCATTTGGAAGTTGATTATCACTTTGTTCGATCTCTTGTTCGTCATTTCTTCGTGTTGTTCATGTCTTACTAAGGATCAACTTGCAGATGCACTTACGAAACCATTAGCTCGTCTAGATTTTCAACGATTGCGATCCAAGATTGGCGTTCTTGCTCTCTCCAATGACCGCAATCTTGAGGGGAATCTTGGAAGAATATCATTCCCTGATTTCTCTCTATCAAATATAGTAAATTGATTGTACCATATCTTTCCAGATTGTAGGATAGATAATTGGTTCTAATTGATTTAGATACCTTTTATATATTTATTCCTTTCTTGGTCACCAAGGTCCAAGACTATCATGTATATATGTATGCATAACTTGTATCAATAGAAATGAGCAAGCATTAGCTTTTATAGCAATTCCTTTACTCACCATTCTAGATACACAACAAGCTGGAAGCAATTTTCTGAATCATGTCAAGTTTACTTACAATAAGAGCACATCGTGGTTTTGTCCTTCACTTCATTCCAACAGCTATAGGGTCACGTCCGTTGTACAGCAAAACCCATAGAGTCACCACGTTCGTCTGTCCCTCGAGCCATCATTTTCACATATTCGTCTTATACCAACTCCAAGTAAACTGATTCAAAGTTGGCAATGGATATTGAGTGATCAAGTTGGACCTCATTGTCCCATAAATTGTTTCATCTAACCCCATACGCAAAAGGTGCACGTTCTCATCTTCCCTTTTCTTCTACAAGATTGCACCAAGACCGCACATGTCTTCCACGTGTAAGTCGGAATTTGATCATAATTAGCAAGTTCTTCCCTGAGTTTTGTTAATTTTCCATAGTAATTAACTATGGTCATGCCCTTGTTTTCGAACTTTGCAAGTTTGGCCTTCAACTGTTGTTTTCTCGGGCCATTAGAGACTGAAACGTTCTTAAATGCCAATCCATAAATCATCAACAACTTCCATGTATGGTATTGACGAATGCAAAGTGGGCTCAGTAGCATTCCGAATCCAAGAAACCAACAATAGTTGATGGTCTCCTGATTGTTCAGGATCTGGATACGTCTCCTAGTCTCCTGATTGTTCCATCAATAAATCCAACTTCTTCCTCACCCTCAAGGCGGTCCTCATGGACCTTTCCCTTTCATCATAGTTTTCTCCTTTCAAGTGCACATATGTTATCAAAAACCTAGGATTGTCATTAGATGTTATATCATACGGAGATATAATCTTTGGTTTATTTGTTTCATCTTATTTGTTTCGTCACCACCACCACTCCCGCCGGCAGAGGCCGCTTCTTTACCATTATCCCCTGCCATTGGCACGTCACTCTGTGTTCCTTATCGTTTGGCTCGGTCTTGGCTTTGATACCATGTTAAAACGCAAGCAAACGACAACCAAGAATGGAAGAAAAGGCTTACCTAACACTACCAAAAAATGGGTAATTTGTGAAAGTTGAAAGTTGCAATTTGCGGAGGTTTTAACTATTTGCTAAAGAAGACTAAAACCTCCATGAATTGCAACTTTCATCCTCCGCAAATTACCCATTTTTTTGTTGTGCCTTCTTCTATATTGAATGACAAGAATATAGATACAAATCAAGTAGTAAACTCTAGTCCTAACCTATATGGAAAACTAAACAAGCTGTAAAATACATACAAATACACGCTAAATTGATCTTTGAGTTGATGCCTGGCTTGGACTTGGTCTCAACCTGTTCTCAAAACATCCAACAATTGATGCTAAGTTGGCGCCTAGCCTCAACTTGGCAAAATAAATATTGCTAATTAACAAGCCATAAAGAAAATGACCATAATCTAAAAATACTAAGTCATGCTAAAATAATCGTACATGACACCTAATAAACGTAACATGAAAGATGGGTTTCACAGAAATATGACTTTTGTAGTGAAATATTGTTATAGAGAATGCTTGTTGTAAAGAGATCTGCCTGTATTAATTTCTCATTGAATTGAAAAAGAAAGAGAAACTTAATTGGTGAATCATGATGTTAGATTCATTTTGTGTTTTTAAGGTAGGGGAAAATATTAGTAGTGATGATTTAGCAAGGCAAGAGATTTGACTTTAAAATGGGTGATGTAAGCACATAAGTCATCTTTGTTATTGTTCTCCCTACTAGTATGTAAGAAACAAGTAAGCACTTAGCTAATATTTTTGGATACCGTTTTTAAGCATCTTGCAGTAGCATTATTTTTATAAGAATGGGAGTCATAATGCAAACACAACTGACAAAAGTTGTAGTCGTGTGACAAGAAGTTTCAACTGTGTTATAGAAACTTTTTATATAACGGAAAGCGTGGTTTAAATTTTGTCAAAAGTAACAAGTCCAAATCTCAGACATTTCTCTATTATTTTAGTATTTAAATTTATGGCTTTGCTATTGCAGGAACAAAAGATAACAGTGCGTACAATAGGTTCAAAATCTTAACTTAGGATTACCATTTCACCCAACACTTAAACCATGGATTGTGTTAGCATAATGAGTTTAATTTGGATTCATTGAATTGAAATCATAATTAAACATGCTCTATTTTACTGAAAATATGATTTTTCGACGAAGTTTCCATTTGTTTTTGTAAGATAATCTCAAGTTGAAGGCCCACCGGCTAATATGACATGGTAAGAAACTTTTTTATACTCCTATAATTTTTCATTACATAGAAACAAATACTATAAATATTACATAGAGACAAATACTATAAATATTCCTACTACTCACGGAAAAATATATTTAAAAATCACTAATTGACACCTGAAACTTAATGCAAACTGACTCTCAACATGGAGGCTGGAGCACCAATCTAAAGGTAAATCTTACTCCCACGGAGGATGCATATTAACCGATCATAATTAAGTAAAAGGTTTTAAAGGTAAATCTTACTCCCACGGAGGATGCATATTAACCGATCATAATTAAGTAAAAAGTTTTATCTGAAAATACATATCATGTATTTATTGATTTGATATAAACATGTGTCGATATCCCAATCTACATAAATAAAAGTTCAACTACAACCACATATTTTAAGACTTGTCTTATTAAAAGTCTTCGGTCAATATACGGACATTAAAGTAGAAAAATGACTTGTCAAAGAAGAAAAATTTGTGTTTGCTTGGTTACAAAGACACTTCCTTTCCCTCTATAAAGGATGACCATAATTCAAGAGATCAGAACCAACAAACAGAATTCCAAAACATAGTAAAGCAAAAAACATAGAACCAAAGTTGTGAGATGGCAGAAGTAAAGTTGCTTGGTGTTTGGTATAGCCCTTTTAGTCATAGAGTTGAGTGGGCTCTACAGATTAAGGGAGTGAAATATGAATACATAGAAGAAGATCTACAAAATAAGAGCTCTCTACTTCTTGAATCTAATCCCATTGACAAAAAAATCCCAGTGCTAATTCACAATGGCAAGGCCATTTGTGAGTCAATGGTAATTGTTGAGTACATTGATGAGACCTTCGAAGGTCCTTCCATCTTGCCTAAAGACCCTTATGAACGAGCTATAGCTCGTTTTTGGATTAAATTTTTTGAAGATAAGGTATGTTCTTTTTTATGCTATATAGTTCAATGAATTGGAAACATGCTTTAATCATATCAGTACATTTAATTTAGGTAGTGCGTTTTCTATGATTTTTTAATCATGTCAATGTAGGGGATTTCTAGTACTACTTTTGGGTGTGTTCGGTACGGAGGAAAATATTTTCCGCGGAAAATGTTTTCCTGAAAAAAGTGTTCTTCGAAAATATGTTCAGTTGGGTAGTGGAAAATAAGTAATTTCTTACTTATTTTCTCATGTTCGGTTGGTTGATAAAAAATATTTTTGGGAAAATACCCACCCAAGCCCCACTAACTCCACCCCAACCCCACACCCACCCCACACCACGCCCACCCCTACCACCCCCCACCACCCCCAACCAAATCCTGCCGCCACCCTCGAACACACTTCATCTTCACTAACCCTACCCCACACCACCGCTCCACCCAACCCTCCCACCCACCCCCTCACAAATTTTCTATTTCATATATTTTATTTTGCTTTTATAAAAAATGGAAAATTTTTCTTACCCACCTCCACCCTCCCCACTACCACAACCACCCACCCCACTTGCCCCCACCCCCTAACTACAACCCATCCCACACCAAATTTAATCATGCAAATCAAAAAAAATATGGAGGGGTGGTGGGTGTGAAAAATAAAAATAAAAACTTCTTTTTAGGTAAAAAATTAATTATTTTTTTGGGGGGTGGGGGGGGGGGGGGGGGGGGATCAGTGGTGTAGGAAACATAAAAAAATTAAAAACGTTTTCTTTTAAAAAAAAAAACTTGGGAGGGTGGGGGGGGGGTGATTGGTGAAATGACACTCGTGGGACTTGTTTTCCCTACTTTTATTAGGGAAGTCATTTTCCTCATTTTTAAGGAACTTGTTTTCCTAAAGAAAATATTTTTCAAATTTTTTTACTGAAACGAACATGAGAAAATGTTTTCCTCCATACTGAACACACCCTTTATCTCAATTATGTGACTGATTCATTTTTAGTTTGTCCCAAAAAGATGATTCCTTTTTATGTTTAAGAATAATCTAATTAACTTTAAACTTCTTATTTTACGCTTAATGATCTGATTTATAGCTACAGAATTTTCTATGACATATTATAGAGCACAAAAATTCGAAAGTCTTTCTTTCTCTCTTAAGCTCTGTGTAGTCAAAGACTCTTAGATAAATTAGAATGCAGGGAGTAATTTTTACTATCATTATTATTTTGTATAATATTGGACTAATATGAGGTCAAATAAATTGACACAATCAGTTAAAATTTATATAACTGACTATAACTTGCTTAGAATTGAAGTTTATTGTTGTAGTAGCATATTCCTATATGCAGAATTGAGTAAACTTTTGTTGAAATTCAAGTTTTTGAGTATTTTAATTTTGTAGGGGCAAGCAGTGGGGAAAACTTTCTTTCTCAAAGGAGAGGATCAAGAGAAAGGTAAAGAGGAACTTTGTGAAATGCTGAAAATTCTTGATAATGAGCTCAAGGATAAGAAGTTCTTTGTGGGTGACAAATTTGGATTTGCTGATATTGGTGCAAATGTATTGGGACTTTGGCTGGGAGTTTTTGAAGAAATAACTGGAGTTGTTTTGGCAAAAAGAGAAAAATATCCAAATTTTTGTCCATGGAGAGATGAATATATTAACTGCACCCAAAACAAGAAATATTTACCTCCAAGAGATGAGTTGCTTGACAAATTCAAAAGTCGCTTCCAAGCTGCTCAAGCTGCAGCTGTTGCATCTGCTGCCAAATGAACACTTTATTTCATCATTGAAGTTTCAAGTTTTTTTCTGCAATAAAAATAAAGGTGGATTTTAGGGTGAGTTTTATCGATTTAATTGAGTAATTGTATTGCCCTTGACTATGTATACATAAAAATAATTAAAATTATATGACATTCACTCCGAATCTACTGACTTTAGGCCTTGAATTTGGTTTTAATTTTTTTTAAAATATAATCACTCATTGAAGCTGGGTGTGCTTTTATTCCATGAAGGCAAACATAAGGATGAGGACTAGGGCTTGACCTCCATTACAAAAGAAGGATGAAAAACATCCTTGAGCATATAGGGCATTGACTGGTGTGCCGTACACCAATTCCTCCCCTTCTATTAACACTTAACTAACAAAAAAATTAGTCTTATAATATCTTATCCTAAAACTAGGCAATTGGCTCTTGTCTAGATGAAATGGTCCCTTTGCCTCTCTAGGTTGATTCTGAAAACACTACAAGAAAAGTGCTGATTACATGGGGATTTTTGCAAATATGAAATCCGATGAAAAAACCTTCATGGGTAATTATTACCTGCGAATTTATAAATTCCCCAGATAAATTATCTGGGGATTATAATCCCCATGTAATTTGGTTAGCTGCGGATATTTTTGCGAAATGAAATCAATGGAAAAACCTTCGTGGATAATTATTACCTGCGAATTTATAAATTCCCCAGATAAATTATCTGGGGATTATAATCCGCAGGTACGTTATTTGCAGATTTATTTGCGATAAATACAAAAGAATTTGTAAGATTTTCTAAGCAAAAATTCGTCTAAAAACAAACTTTCCTGCGGATTTCTGTAGGAAATATTCGCAAGTAATTCCCCATGAAGATTCCTAAGTAAATCCGTAGGAAATTTGGAGGATAAAATTCGTGAGTAAAATTTATGGAAATATTCCGCAAGAAGATTCCTAGGAGAAACCCTAGGTAAATCCGCAAGAAGACATGTTCGCAAGAAAAATCCCATGAAACCTTCGCATCTACATCCCATGGAAATCCCCAAGTAATAATCCGCATGTAAATCGGTAGGTAAATATCATAGTTAGACAAAAATTTAGTCAATCACCCCAAGAAAATCCCTAAGTAATAATTTTTTCACAAAAAAATCTCAAAGTAATATTCGCATGAAATTCTCATGTAATATTTGTTTTTGCAGGTAAATCCCTACATAAAATTTATGAGGTTCAAAATATTTTCTACAAAATCCCCAGGTAGTTTCTACATTTTTAAAATGCCATTTTTTTAAAATTCTAGATTATATTCTACTATACAATTCAACAATATCTATCATATTCGCCATTCTGCATAAGTCTAATATAAATCATTATAACAAAAAAAACATAATTCATAACATCCATGTCAATAGTGTATAATTCTGAAATGAAAAAAAGAATCTCAAATTTGAATCCTAAATAGTACTATCAACTATCTCAATCCTGATTATCGTCCCTTTCATTCACGTCTCAGAGTCAGAATCACTTGCATCCACATTATCAGAGTCATCACCACTTTCATCCACATTATCAGAGTCATCATCACTTTCATTCTCATAGCCTTGATTGTCTTCTTGAGATGAACGCTCATGAGATGATGCGTTGTATACATGCTTCTTCAACAAGTCTAATTCTTTCCTCATACTCTTATTTTTGCGTCGTTCTTCCCGCAACTTAGCATACAAGTCAGCATTGGAAGCATGTACCTGGGATTTAATCATCTCATCAATTTCTCCCGCTAAAGCCGATGTTGATTGCTTATGTGCTTTTACAGATCGACCCAACAAGCCAAGACCTGCAACTCTTCCTTTTTTCTTTCCACCAACAAATTGCACCCAGATATCCATTTCACTTAATTGAGAAGATTGGCTAGCTGAATTAGTGTCTCCTTCCGCAACAGATGCACTTTGAGAAGCTGATAATTCTTGTTTCTTTCTTTCAAAATTATTCTGCATCAAAACAAGTTATTTTAGACCATATGTAATGCTTCATGTTTATGCCTACTGATCAAGTACCCAAGTACATAGCACCTAAGTTTTCACTGCCCAATTCCCCCTTCCTTTGCCTCCATTTGAGTTTTTTCATACATCAACTGTTGATAGAAAAATCACTCCAATTTGATTTCTTCCTATCCAACTCATTTCTTGCATCAGAAAACTAGGTACGAGTTACTCTCGAAAATCTAAAATAACTTAACAGTATAAAATTATGTAAGAAAAAGAAACACAACAAATAAATTATAAATGAAGAAATGAAAATGTAAACAATCAGATCTTGAAAATTTTAAAACTGGAAAAAAAAAGTGATGATAAAGAGAGAAAAAATCAGACCTTCGACAATGCGCTAGTATTGTTTGCTTCTACTCAAATTTCTCTATTTTATGATGTCTCTTTCAAGAATATCCACAATTCTGATCCTTATTTCAATGGAATTTCTTTAAAGTTGTTTTAAAAAAAAAAAAAAAAGAGCTTTAAACCTTAAAGTTTAAGCCAACAGTGAGAACAAGACACATACAATGAGAATATATAAAAAGAATAAAAGTAAAGGCAGTAATGTGTTAATCTTTGCAGTTGAACATATAACAGGAAAAGTAACACCTTTATTAAAAAATTGAACATATAACAACAAAAGCACTCAGTCTAGAAATAAGAAGAGCCGCATTACAACATACAATAAAGGTAAGTTGACTGAATTTCTTGCTATTGTTATTAAACAGAAAATTATGCAACTATAAAAATTAAATTATATCAGCTAATATAGGTATATTAACAAGACTTTCTACCTAACAATTAAAAAGAGAAAAGAAAGGTCATCAGCAAGTTCTTAACAAAAACAAGGCCTGGAATTATTATGGTTTGAAGTTGATAGAAACTAATGGACCTATATGCAACAAGAAACTGTAAATATGTAATATCAAGGTCCAAATATCATATGTTAAATTGAGTTCTTTGCATACAGTAGATTTCTCCTTCAATGAGTAAGGATAACTATTCCAGATGCACCATATAACATAGTAACTAACCTAATAAAGAACCAAGGAGCAACTACTAGTTGTCTAAAGGTTCCATTAATACTTGACATTTTGCGATATTGAATTGCAAATATAACCAAAGCTAATAAGCAATTTAGATAATTTACTTTTGATAGAGGCAAGTTAAGATATGAGTATATACAAGTGCAGGCATGACCTTAGATATGTTAAAGAATGCACACAAGAGTTGCAAAGAACAAAAGGGCTAGGAGGTTTTCTGGGGGGTGGGGGGAGGAGGAGGGGCTGGAGAGAGGGAGAAAGAGAGAAGTCATAGTACAAAACCTTGTCATAAGAAAATGCATTCTCGCGAAGAATATACCTAGAAACAATGAGATCTGATAATACAACAAATGCCTTTGGTTCGATGAGAACAGCAAAAGATTATCACACCTTTACTAATGTGTTAATGTTTGCAATCTCATGTACGTGCAGCATAACAAAAAAAGAATTTTGTACGTTTCATCCTTTCCGGCATTGGCATTCATCTAAGGAAAAACAATATGTTTCTACGTTATTAACGAAAAAGCCACACGTGAACCACCTTTAAAATTTTAAAGTTAGAGCTTCTACTACAACGCATACTTAAAATAATTGATACTCCGGAAACGCAAAAGCACAATTGAAACAGATTGCAGAAAATGACTATGATTTTCTTCATGATCTAGACTACAAAAACTAAGGTGTATTTCAAACTTTACCAAGTTTACTAGAATCGCAACCTTACCCAAAGATACTTAATCGATAAAAAAATAAATAGAGAAACTAATTTTATCTACTAAAAAATACGGTGAATAAACACTTACAAAAGTAGCTTCAGCTTTCTCATTTACCCAATTTTTATCATTTTTCTTGCGATGGGTGTAGAAATGAAAGTCTGAAATTGAAGGATCTTTTCCAGTAGCTTATTTCTATAATCAAAGAAAGAATTTATGTTATCAACGCTGAATGTGATATTATTTTCTTGAAAGAAATATATTTAAACTGACTTATAGTTACCATTGTCTTATAGATGACTCGATGAGGTATGCAACCACCTATATGAAGTGATGCACCAGCATTTGAATCACGATTCTTCTTGTTTTGTTCGGACTTTTCCTTGAATGCAGCAGACTCCCAATGCTCCTTCATCTCCTTGAATACAGCATCCCCCATTCAATGTGGCTTCACATTCAAGTTTTTCCTAACATCTTGAAAAAGTTGGCTCATCTTTGCAGCTCCCCTTTTCTCAAAATTGCACCGTATAGCATGATTATAGTGAGGGAGCCATCTAAATTTCTTCTGCACATATCAAACGAAAACTGCATTAGTCATACAATCTCACACCACCTGTATTTGAACATGAACCTAATTATAAATTTCCTCCCCTTGAATTCCTCAAACCACATACCGCGAGTAGATTCCGGGAGCTTCTTCCAAGAAGGTTTAGCCAACTCAAATTTACTACGAATGCAACTAGCAATACCTTCAATAACTGGCTTGTGAGGATCAAACCTACATAAAATACAGTAGTTATCAAACATATATACACACACACACATATATTACAAGTTAGTACTATTTACCCATCCACTTCAGGTATAATCCATATTCGCTGATCATCGTCTCCATTGCCAACCGTACTACACGAGGTGGCTGGAGTCATATTGGTCGGTTATGACATCAACGGATCAGTTTCTTGATTTATTTGGGACTGATTAGATTGAGGTTGAGATTCAATGTTATTAGGTTGCAATCGATTAATTTCAAGATTAGGTTGAGGCAAAGTAGACTCGTTTACATGAAGTGGACCAATATGAGAATACAGGGGTCGTGATGGGATTATGGGAGGCACAAAATTAGTGTTATGAGGTTGGGAACGATTGACATCAACACTAGGTTGACGCAAGGAAGGCTCATTGACACAAAAAGGACCAGTATGAGATAAGAGGGGTTGTGATAGAATTATGGGAGGCACAAAATTAGTGTTATGAGGCTGGAAACGATTGACTTTTGACACTAGGTTGATGCAAAGAAGAGTCATTGACATGAAGTGGACCAGTTTGAGATGGGAGAGGTCGTGAAGGGATAATGGCAGGCAATTGAACTGTTTGCCGCTTTATTGCACATGTCTTTCTTTTACTTGATTTTCCTTTTTTACCATTAGATTGTCCATCTCTTTTAGACCCTCTCTCCCTTTATAAAAATCATTCTTGTTTCTTATAAATTCATGATTGAAAGGAAAGAATTGGCAGTTACAATCAAACCAAGTAATTTTCCTTCCATATTTCAAACTGAAAGCTTTTGATTGTTCTATGCAAATTGGGCATGCTAATTTACCTGCTGTACTCCACCCTGATAACATGCCATAAGCAGGAAAATCATTAATTGTCCACATCAATGCAGCTCGCATAAGAAAATTTTGCTTCTTGGACACGTTATAAGTTAGTGCACCATCCTTCCATCATTGTTGCAACTCATCTATTAACGGTTGAAGATACACATCAATTTTTTTCTTGGGATTATGAGGACCTAGAATGATCAATGTTAAGAACATATATGGGGCAGTCATACAAATATCAGGAGGAAGATTGTAGGGAATAACAATCACCGGCCAACAAGAGTATGGTGATGCTGATTGGCTATAAGGAGTAAAGCCATCAGAATAGAGACCGAGCCTAACATTCATAGGCTCCACAGTAAAATCTGGATAAGTTCGGTCGAAATGTTTCCATGCTTCTCCATCCAAAGGGTGGCACAACACACCTTCTTCCCTACGATTTTCATTGTGCCACCTCATGTGCTCCGCAGATCTCATCGAAGCATATAGTCGTTGAAGATGAGGAATAAGTGGCAGGTAATGCATTGTCTTGTGCGGAACCTTTTTGTTACCCTTCATGCGCACACGTTCTTTATAGCAAGGTTGTTTACAAAACTTACATTTTGTCATCTCTTTATTAGCCTTGTAATACAACATACATCCATTAATACAACAATCAATTTTTTGACTAGTTAGACCAAGTCTTGACACTAGCTTCTTCGGCCAGTAGTAATCAAGAGGTATCTTACTATCTTGATGACTTGTATCCTTCATTAATTGAGCCATTGCATTAAAAAAACGATGGGACATATTGTACTCAGATTTAATACTTATCATTCTGACTGCCACAGACAACTCTGATTATTTACATCCGGGCCATAAAGGTTCCTTAGCTGAATTCAACATTTTGTAAAATCTGGTAGCATCCATATTCGGAGACTCTTCTAAATTGGGTTCAACTTGATGCTTCAACTCTACACTAGCAACATCATAAACCATACCTTGATACCTGTTTACATGTTCATAGTCTTCCCCTAGAATGTTACTTTGACGGCTTGAGGGTATGTCAAAGCTACAACCTTGATGACTACTTGAAGCACCTGAATACACATGTTCATTCAAATTAATTGAAGGTGCTTCCTCTCCAATACCAATATCCTGGTGTGAACTCTTTTTGAAAAACATGCACATAAATTTCATCCGGTGTCAAGTGCTTCATATTTTTACAAAGCTTACAAGGACACCTTATGACTTTTTCGGACAAATACTTCGCTTGACTACAAGAAAATTTAAGAAACTCATCCATGCCACTTATAAATTCATCTGTATATGCCACTCGACCTGGAAGAAGTCTATTTTTCCATCCATTTTCGATGCTAGGGAACTTTCATGTCACGACCCGCCTAGAGGGCCGTGACGGGTACCCGGAGCTGACCACCGAGCACCACACATAATACTACTATCGTCTTAACCTGTACACATATAAACTCCATAAAGCATTTACACACATATATATGCATAAGCCCTCGCAGCAGGAAAAGAATAATGTACAAAATATACATCGAGGGTCACATTACATCTGCTACCCACATACGAGTATCTACGAGCCTCTAACGGAAATACTGGAATCATAATGACGGGACAAGCCCCCGCCGTGCCCAAGTATGTACACGAAAGAATATATATCAGAGACTGCACCTCGTGCCACGAAAGTGCCTCGCACGAGTTGGTCGACTCTAGGAAGCTGGGTCGTCCCCCTGTCTACCTGTGGGCATGAGCACAGCATCCAATAAGAAAAAGGATGTCAGTACGAACAATGTACTGAGTATGTAAGGCATGCATCATAAAATAACAATAGAACAAGAAGATAAAGTAAAGATAAGAAGATAACTGGTGACTGCTTGCCTCTTAAGGCGGAACGATGCATGCATACTCGTAAAATATCATATCATGTAGTGCTGCGGAACGTGCAGCCCGATCCATATATCAATATATTACCGTAGAACGTACGGCCCGATCCATCACCCATATAGCCCGCGTCCGGGCATCCCGTGTCCGGGATGATATCATAATATGCCAGCTGATCAGCGGGCTATGCGTCTATAGTGCCTCACCTTTCCCCATGTCCCCTATATACATATCTATATATATCATATATACATATAATATACGTAGCATGCATGAGAGCCCAAATAAAAGTGCGCTCTCTCGGAGTGACGTAAGGTCGTAAACCTCCGAGTACATTATGACATCATTATCAATGTTAGGTCTCACTTGAATGATCCACGACATGAACTGGGGCCATATGTTATATAGCTCAGACATAAGCTGAAGCCATATGCTTTATAGCTCACTCAGTCACGTCACGAAATCATCTAGAACCTTAAGCTTGAAAATCTCGAGGATTAGAGTCATCGTGAGATTCTTTAGAAGCTATAGACTTCTGGTATTTCTAGGAGTAAAAGGATTATGGGCAAAACATAGGAATCATGCCTTGAAAGAAAAAGGGGATAGCCTTACATACCTTTGTATCTCCTTAACGACGTCGACTAAAAGCTTCCTTCCGACTTACGATTCTACATACAAAGGGGTTCGTACAAGGTTAGATTGTTGAAGGTATACTTAAGCTTAAACTAAAGCGGATAAGGCTAACGAGAATTGGGCAGCATTTCGTTGTTTCGACAACTTTCCCTCATATAACAAAACAGCTCCCAAACAATACAACGACATCCATAATATCACACCATTATTTGCACACTTAAGCTCATATTCCATACTTGTTTCTAATACAAATTCTTCAACTACTCAACACCCTTACTAATATGAAATAATTGTAATACTCACCTTTGGTTATGTAGAGATGGTCTTTGGATGAGAACACTTCACTTGAGAAGAACTCCACTTCAATACCAAAGAGATTCTCAACTTCTATCTACCCTTGGGAAGCACTCACACCCTTAATTCTACTAACTTTTGGTGTTTGATCCTTGATTTCCCTTCTTGGATATGTATTAAGGTGTTATGGGGAAAGTTCTAGAGGTTTAAAGAGTGTTGGAGAAATGAGAAGTGAGAAAAAGAAGAGAAAACCGTGCCTATATAAAAACACACTCGGACCCGACCCGAAATATACGATCCACTATACGGACCGTACAATTTATACGGTCCGTACATTGGACCGTATGTTTCCTCCAGAGAGCCACCCTTCACTGGAAAGGTTCTACGGATCGTGTAAAATATACGGTCCATATATATGACCGTATAATCCCCAGTTTTTTCGATTTCGTTCTCGTCGCTTCGTTTGATCTCGAATCCTTATGGAACCTTCTTGGTACTCGTGTAACGCATCCTTAACGGTCTAATGGACATTATAACTCATCCTCAAGACCTTACTAAATATTCGTTAGTTCAACACCCATGAAATCCTTCCCAAACATAACTTGTACTCCATTTCCTTGACAAACCTGATTTCACCAAGTCCTATGACTTAAAAACCTTATCGTATATACATTAAGGCTGCTAATCACCCTCTCGTAGTCGTGAAGGTATCGTGTCCGACTTAACTGACGTTAGTCTATTCCCGACGCAACGACATGAAATTGTCGAGGTGTAACATTCTCCCCCCCTTAAGCACATTCGTCCTCGATTGTTAAATTCTCGGGGATCCTACAAAAATTTTGCCAGAGTTTTTCCTGTAATTTGGCACTACCATCCTGTCACAGCAACCCAGAATAACATCGCCACACAGGGCTACAACATCAACAATAAGAAATATGGCCACACACGACCCAGAAGTAACAAAGTAAAATATTTCATACCTGAGAACACTGATGTATCTTGAGTCTCCTCTGGGGGTGGAAATAGATGCGGATATTTAATCTTCATAGCTTCTTCTGCTTCCCAAGTCTTCTCCTCTCTGTTATCATTCCTCCATAAGACTTTGACCGAAGCGACCTCTTTATTTCTAAGCTTCCGCACTTGCCTATCTAGTATAGCAACAGGAACTTCTTCACAGGTCAATTTTTCAGTGACTTGAATGTCGCTTGCAGGTACTATTTTGGTCGAATCTCCAACGCATTTACGAAGCATCGATACATGGAAGACTGGATGAATTGAATTCAGCTCTGAGGGTAAGTCCAGCTCGTAAGCTACTTGGCCCACTCTGCGTACAACCTTGTAGGGGCCAATGTATCGAGGACTAAGCTTACCTTTCTTACCAAATCTCATTATCCCCTTCATTGGCGATACTTTCAAATATACCCAGTCATTGACCTGAAATTCCAAATTCCTACGGTGATTGTCCGCATAAGACTTTTGGGGGCTTTGAGCTGTCACCAACCGATCTTGGATAAGCTTAATCTTCTCAATTGCTTGTTGGATCAATTCTGGGCCTATTAATTGTGTCTCTCCCACTTCAAACCATCCAATAGGCGACCTGCACTTCCTCATTATAAAGCTTCATAAGGAGCCATACGAATCTTGGTATGATAGCGCTGTTGTTATAGGCAAATTCAATAAGTGGCAAATGATCCTCCCAATTACCGCCAAAGTCCAACGCACAAGCTCGCAACATGTCTTCTAAGGTTTGAATAGTGCGTTCAGCTTGCCCATCAGTTTGTGGATGGAATGCAGTGCTAAATTTCACTTGAGTGCCCAATCCTTCCTGAAAGGATTTTCGAATTTAAGCATTGTGAATTGTGCTCCTACTGTCCGATAATAATAGATATAGGAATGCCATGAAGCCGCACTATCTCTTTGAGATACAATCTAGCATAGTCTTCTCAAGAATATGTAGATACGACAGGTAGAAAATGTGCTGATTTCGTGAGCCTTTCAACAATCACCCAAATGGAGTCTTACTTATGCCGAGAACGAGGTAATCCAACAACAAAATCCATATTAATCGCCTCCCATTTCCAGTTTGGAATTTCCATTTCTTGTAAGAGCCCTGCTGGTTTCTGGTGCTCAATTTTTACCTGTTGACAGTTTGGACATTAAGCCACAAACTCGGCTATATCTCTCTTCATTCCTTCCCACTAATACATTAACTTAAGATCATGGTACATTTTCGTCGCTCCCAGATGAACGGAATAACAGGAGTAATGAGCTTTTTTCCGAGAATACGACGACGAAGTCCGATAATATCCGGAACACATAACTTTCGTGTACCCGAGAACCCATCTGCTGAGACTTCAAATGGTGACTTCTCTTTTTGGAAATGTACACCTCTGTAATACTTCAATTTGAGATCCTCGTATTGACGCTCTTTTACTTCTGTGTCCGGGGATGAAGCGGCTAGGTTAAGCACAGTAACTCCTGTGTTGCCCGAATCCATTAAACGAACTCCTCAGCTAGCCAGTTGGTGGAGCTGACGAGCTAATTCCTTCCTTTCTGGCGGAACGTCACTTCGACTACCCATGGACTTACGGCTAAGAGCGTCAGCTACCACATTTGCTTTACCAAGATGGTATAGAATATTTGCGTCATAATCCTTCAATAGCTCCAACCATCGCCTCTGACGTAGATTTAATTCCTTTTGCTTAAAAATATATTGAAGACTTTTGTGATCTGTGTAGATGTCCACATGGACACCGTACAAGTAATGCCTCTATATTTTTAGAGCGTGAATGACCGCAGCCAACTCAAGGTCATGGGTCGGATAATTCTTCTCATGCTTTCGCAGCTGTCTGGAAGCATAGGCAATGACCTTACCATGCTGCATCAATACACAACCTAACCCGACACCGAGGCATCACAATACACCATATAACCTTCGATCCTTACGGAAGTGTCGGGACCAGGGCTAAAGTCAACTTTGTTTTCGGCTCGAAAGCTCCGCTCACAAGCATCGTCCACCGAAATTTAGCGGTTCGTGTTAACTTCGTCACGGTCTTTGAAATAGAGGAAAACCCTTCCACAAATCTCCTGTAATACCCTGTCAATCCTAGAAAACTACGGACTTCTGTTAGTGTTGTAGGCCTTGGCCAAGTTTTCACAGCTTCGATCTTTTAGGTGTCAACCCGAATACCATCGGATGAGATGATGTGGCCCATAAAAGTTACAGAGTTCAACCAGAATTCACATTTTGAAAATTTAGCATATAATTTGCGAGCCCGAACAATCCCAAAGATAGTACGCAAATGTTCTGCATGCTCTCCCTCTGATTTAGAATATACCAGAATGTCATCGATGAATACAATTATAAATAAATCCAGGAATGGTCTGAACACATCATTCATCAGGTTCATGAACACTGCTGGAGCGTTAGTCAACCCAAACGACATCACCCGAAATTCATAATGACCATATCTAGTCCTAAAAGCCGTCTTCGGAATGTCTTCTTCTTTGACTCTCACTTGATGGTATCCTGACCTCAGATCTATCTTGGAAAACCACTTGGCTCTTTGCAGTTGATCAAATAAATCGTCGATCCTCGGAAGTGGATATTTATTCTTTATTGTCACCCTGTTCAACTGCCTATAATCGATTCACATCCGCAGGGATCCATCTTTCTTTCTTACGAATAAGACGGTGCTCCCCATGGTGATGAATCGGGCCTAATAAACCCCTTCTCGAGTAAATCTTTCAACTGTTCTTTTAATTCTTTCAGTTCTGCAGGAGCCATTCTATAGGGAGGAATAGATATTGGCACGGTGTCCGGCAATACATCGATAGTGAATTCAATCTCCCGTTCTGGCGGAAGACGGGGAAGCTCGTCCGGAAATACATCTGGAAACTTGTTCACTACCGGAACGGATTGAAGAGTCGGCGGCTTTGCTTCCGTATCATGGACTCGAACTAGATGATAAATATAGCCCTTGGCAATCATCTTCCTTGCCTTGAGGTAGGAAATAAACCTGCCTCTTAGAGATGCAGTGTTACCTTTCCACTCTAAAACTGGTCCTCCGGGAAATTGGAACCGGACCACCTTGGCCCTACAATCTACATTTGCATAGCAAGAAGCTAACCAGTCCATGCCCATAATAATGTCGAAATCCAGCATTTCCAATTCAATCAAATTAGCTACGGTGTGTCGGCCACACACTACAACTATGCGGCCACATAGACTTGCACGGCTAGTGCGGGTCGCCAATTGAGTGGACACTTCAAAAGGTTTGATTGGCTCGGGTCTTATCCCGATCGACCGACGATATGAGGTAATATATGACAAGGTAGAGCCGGATCAATTAATGCATAAACATCATAAGAAGATCTTGTCAATATACCGTCACTGACGTCGAGAGGTCTCCGGATCTTGCCGTCCGGTCAATGCATAAATGCGGTTCGGGGACCGCTCGAACTAGAGGCTCCTCCTCTTTGCCTCGCCCGGCCCGCCGGAACACAGAAAGCCCGACCTACGGAGCGCGCACGGACGACGAAGAACCTGGCCGTCGAACACCGTAGGCCGGACCTCGTCTCGGCCGGCTCCCGATGGACAATCACGCGTCATGTGGCCAACTTGACCACGGGCGTAGCAAGCATCCAGGAGCCTCGGCGACACCGGCCCGAATGTAACTTACCACGTTGGGCCTTGCAGGTGGTACCGGCGGTCTCCTGCGGCTAGAATCACCACGATCGGGAACCGAAGCTCTCGAGCACGACTCGGCCCGAGAATAAATAGGACGATCAAACTTTCGGCCCCGGCGAGAGGTGCACTAGATGTGGTGGCACGGATATCGGAATCACTGCGCCCCCGGCCTTCTCTCGTACTCACTTTGCTAGCACCGGCCCCGATCTAGTCTCTTCTGTGTCCCCTGTCTGTGTCTTTCTCTCTCTGTCACATTTGTTGTTGCTCCTCCAGATTCTGGGCATGCGCTTGAATACGCGAGATATCTATTCCTTCCAGTAGCGAGGCTGTCAAACAATCTTTAAATAAGTGTGGCCCTAAGCCTCTCACAAATTGGTGTACCCGGTCTCCCATATCTGCTACCATGGCCGGAGCGTATCTAGCCAACGAATTGAACCGGAGACTATATTCCCGGGCACTCATATTTCCTTGCTTAAGATTCAGAAATCTATCTACGCGAGCCCGACGAACCTCAGGTGGCAAATAATGCCGAATAAAAGCATCCACAAACTCTTGCCATTTTGGGGGAGGTGCATTTTCCCCTCTTGAAGAAATCCAGTTATTATACCATAAAACAGCTACGTCCCGGGGTCTATACGAAGCCAACTCCAAGGACTCGGTATCAGAAGCATGAATAATTCTCAACGTCCTCAATACCTCGTCAATAAAGCCCTGTGGGTCTTCATCCAGTTTCGACCCGAAAAATGCCGGAGGATTTAAGCTCGTGAAATCACGGGCTCGGGCACTAGTCGCCTATCACTTGAACCCGCTCTGCCCCGAGCACGCGCGCGGCAACTAAGCGAGTCGGCAAGCGAACGGCATCTCGTAAGTCCCGATGTGGAGCAATAGGGAAGAAGGCTGGAGCCTCTCATGCTCTGCTCCGTCACGGAGGGATAGGAGTGGGAGTGGGCGTGCGAGGAGTAGCACTCGAGCCTCGCCGTGTCCCGACTAAATTTGAAGGTTCTCGGCTGGTGCCTTCCCCGGCGGCATTCAATATTGTGCGGATTTTCTCCTTTTTTGTCGGCATCGCCGAAATCATAACGCACAATTAGAATAAAGGAAACCTTACATTATGGCTCTATCGCACGATCTATGAAAAGAAAGGCGGTCATTATTCCTTAATGCCCCGCAGCCTCTCGTTTATAAGTGTGGCACGCTTCACACTCATAAACAAGACTCTACCGAACACGGCTTGTAGACACACCCTAGGACGAAACCGCTCTGATACCACTTTTGTCACGACCCGCCTAGAGAGCCGTGACGGGTACCCGGAGCTGACCACCGAGCACCACACATAATACTACTATCGTCTTAACCTCTACACATATAAACTCCATAAAGCATGTACACACACATATATGCATAAGCCCTCGCGGCAGTAAAAGAATAATGTACAAAATATACATCGAGGGTCACATCACATACGTTACCCACGTACGAGTATCACGAGCCTCACAACGGAAATCCGGAATCATAATGACGGGACAAGACCCCGCCGTGCCCAAGTATGTACACGAAAGAATATATATCAGAGACTGCACCTCCGGTCTATGGAAGTGCCTCTGCACGAGTTGGTACGATTCCTGGAAGGCTCGGGTCATCCCTGTCTGTGGGTATGAGCACGGCATCCAAAAAAATAAAAAAGATGTCGGTACGTCTCTCTCTGCGAGTATGTAAAGCATGCGTCATAAAATAACAATAGAACAAGAAGATAAAGTAAAGATAAAGAAGATAAACTGGTGGGCTTGCCTCTTGGGTGGAACCATGCATGCATACTCGTAAAATATCATATCATGTAGTGCTGCGGAACGTGCAGCCCGATCTATATATCATCATATATCAATATATTGCCGTGGAACGTACGGCCCAATCCATCACCCATATAGCCCGCGTCCGGGCATCCCGCGTCCGGGATGATATCATAATATGCCAGCTGATCAGGGGAGCTATGCGTCTATAGCGCCTCACCTTTCCCCATGTCCCCTATATACATATCTATATATATCATATATACATATAATATACGTAGCATGCATGAGAGCCTAAATAGAAGTGCGCTCTCTTGGAGTGTCGTAAGGTCATAAACCTCCGAGTATATTATGACATCATTACCAATGTTAGGTCTCACCTTGAATGATCCACGACATGAACTGGGGCCATATGTTATATAGCTCAGACATAAGGCGAAGCCATATGCTTTATAGCTCGCTCGATCACGTCACGAAATCATCTAGAACCTTAAGCTTGAAAATCTCGAGGATTAGAGTCATCGTGAGATTCTTTAAGCTATAGACTTACGGTATTTCTAGGAGTAAAAGGATTATGGGCAAAACATAGGAATCATGCCTTGAAAGAAAAAGGGGATAGCCTTACATACCTTTGTATCTCCTTAACGACGTCGACTAAAAGCTTCCTTCCGACTTACGATTCTACATACAAAGGGGGTTCGTACAAGGTTAGATTGTTGAAAGTATACTTAAGCTTAAACTAAAGCGGATAAGGCTAACGAGAATTGGGCGGCATTTCGTTGTTTCGACAACTTTCCCTCATATAACAAAACGGCTCCCAAACAATACAACGACATCCATAATATCACACCATTATTTGCACACTAAGCTCGTATTCCATACTTGTTTCTAATACAAATTCTTCAACTACTCAACACCCTTACTAATATGAAATAATTGTAATACTCAACTCAAGTTATGTAGAGATGGTCTTTGGACGAGAACACTTCTACTCGAGAAGAACTCCCTTCAATACCAAAGAGATTCTCAACTTCTATCTACCCTTGCGGGGAAAGACTCACACCCTTAATTCTACTAACTTTTGGTGTTTGATCCTTGATTTCCTTCTTGGATATGTATTAAGGTGTTATGGGGAAAGTTAAGAGGTTTAAAAGAGTGTTGGAGAAATGAGAAGTGAAAAAGAAGAGAAAACCGTGCCTATATAAAAACACACTCGGACCCGACCCGAAATATACGATCCACTATACGGACCGTACAATTTATACGGTCCGTACATTGGGACCGTATGTTTCCTCCGGCAACCACCCTTCCCGGAAAGGTTCTACGGATCGTGTAAAATATACGGTCCATATATATGACCGTATAATCCCCTTTTTTGATTTCGTTCTCGTCGTTTGTTTGATCTCGAATCTTTATGGAACCTTCTTGGTACTGTATATGCATCCTTAACGGTCTAATGGACATTATAACTCATCCTCAAGACCTTACTAAATATTCGTTAGTTCAACACCCATGAAATCCTTCCCAAACATAACTTGTACTCCGTTTCCTTGGACAACCCGATTTTACCAAGTCTATGACTTAATAACCTTATCGTATATACATTAAGGCCGCTAATCACCCTCTTGTAGTCGTGAAGGTCTCGTGTCGACTTTCCGACGTTAGTCTATTCC
Organism: Lycium ferocissimum; assembly: GCF_029784015.1. Classification (NCBI taxonomy): domain Eukaryota; kingdom Viridiplantae; phylum Streptophyta; class Magnoliopsida; order Solanales; family Solanaceae; genus Lycium; species Lycium ferocissimum. The sequence goes on along the minus strand of NC_081346.1, from coordinate 64,254,257 downwards.
CAACCCTTTAGGCTTATGAAATTGCCGGGGTGTAACATTTCATTTGCTAAACCAAACGATAAACATATTTAAACACATAAATATTAGTAGCATTTAAATACTAGTTGATCTCTCACATACTTGAGACATTTTGACATCTTCCGAAAATGTCTAAATTTAGCTATATTCCGGAAACTCATATTCATCTAACGTCTTCGGTCTTAAATAGAAAAAGTAATAACTTTATATTCCATTAGACTATCTTGTCTTAATTGAAGCACTAGTTCCAGTTTCTACATTCTAATCCAGTAACCAAAGAACAGGAAGAACCCCATCACTTTTTCTTCTTCTTCTTATTTCGCAATCATTCTCGTCTATCTATCAAACACATATGTTGTGATGTAAATACATAACATAGGAAGTGGAATTTAGGAAGGAGGGGGGGGGGGGGGGAATGGGTTACACATATTTTAGCTTCTTTAAAATATAAAGGTCTATAATTCTAATAAAATGCAGGAATCCAAACAATAAGATATTGTTACTGGAAGAATATCTTTTTTAAATAAGGCTTTCTTCTTGCTTACGGTCTCTAAGCACAGATTGAAGATCATGTCAATTGTTCGACTAGAATTCTTTCCAAACTAATCCATAAAGGGGAAAATTTAACGACCCATTAGAGAAAAGAAGAGAAAACGGATGTCAATTTTGCAAAATTAGAGAACCACACAGAGCATATATTTGCAATAAACTAACGTATAAATTCCACCAACTCTATTAACCTAAAATATCAAAAATTATAAAGTTTGCATGCTAACCTCTACTCTGATTTCCGGGTAGATCCGCAAGCAAAAATTATAATAGTGCTCTGTTTTTCATCAAAGTGTTTAGGGGAAGGGTTTGGGTGTGTGAGAAGATGGAGGGTTTAATTTTGGAGGGAAGTTATTTGAGTATAGGCATTAATGAGATGAGTGTATGGGGGGAACTTTAGGAGGGAATCAAAATTTCAGCTTTTTCACTTTTTATTTATTTATGATTGTTCTACTACTTAAAATGCTTCATCATACACTTTTTAGTATATTTTCATTTATATACAAAGAAATGAATTTTGAAAATACAAAACCTCAAATAGTCTTCTAGCATTGTCTAGAAAAAAATTATTTCAAAAAAGTTGAGTATTCGAACGATGATATTTACCGGGGAAACACATGAGATGAACTTACATAAAATCATGAAAGGAAATATTATTTGGACTACAGTCAAATCTCTCTATAACAGCATTGTTGGGTCCGAAATTTTTTGGTTGTTATACACCTATAACAACATTTGATATTTAAATAATAGTTGTTATTATACACCTATAACAACATTTGACATTTAAATAATAGTTGTTGCTATAGGCAAAATAGATGCATAAAATCTAATTTTTTATTTTTAATATTATAAAATAATTACAAATTTATTTAATTTTAAATCTCAAAGATATGCATAACTAACTACACATTAAAGAAAGTTAATACAATTTCTATAAAGAAACTTAGCCGTTATATAGAAGTGATGTTATATGCGGATTCTGTTATAGAGAGGTCTGATTGTATATACAAGAGGAAAAAAGAAAAAGTAAATCACAAGATAAGAAGTTCAATTTTAATTAACTTAAATTTGACGTTGACTGACTTCCACATAACTTGATGCAATTGTCTGCAAATTAACCTTATTTGTTCTTCAAAATAGCTAATATTGATTAATTTGATCGATGTATAAGTGAAATTTACTGCTATACTTAAAACTTGACTTTGAATTATAGAAAAAGTACATATAGTAGTTAAATTAGTTCATAAAAGTTTTTGCTTATAGTAATCACACAATTTACTAACTTTAGGCCAAAATTAACCCAAAAACAAAATCATATCGATATGCCAGATACATATAACAAAGTCAAGTCAAGCAGATCACTAAATTAAACCAATTACAAGCACACTTAATCATATATACCAATTACAATTACTTGTCCACTACTATTAATTGAGTTTTAAATGTAATAAGTTAATTAAAGAGCAAAATAATCAGAGGTGATGGACTATGACTTACGATGATTGCAATATATATAACATCCTCTTTTTTCTAAGAGGATAACACATTATGATTATTAATCTCGATCCTATACAACATACCTCATCATCGTACGTTATGCTAATATGATTGTTAATCTCGATCCCATACAACATACGTAGCTTAGCATAGTAACGATTATACAAAGGAGTACATTGTAACCTTGTTTTATATTTGAAATTCTTCACTTTCTCTTTATCACAGATGATCAATATTATAAATTTTAATGCTTAATTTAATTTCATTTTATTTCTTGTTTATTGTTCTTCGATTCTACCATTTTCATATTCATTTACTTTCACTTATTGATATCCTTTTATATGCAATTGTTCAATTTTGGATATGCAATTATTAATTATCTCACTAACATATTTAATTTAACAAGGGAAAATGTTTTAAATAAACATATACAAATTTAAAGGTGAGTTTGAAAGAAAAATTTTCATTTACAAAATCTCCATCAAAAAATCCGCAGGTACTTCCTTATCTAATAAAATTTGCACGTAATTCTCCAAGAAATGATACCCTCGGTCACAAAAGTCATAGGCAAATCTCCAAGAAAACACGTTAACGAAATTCCCTTAAAATTTCTCAAGTTTAAAATCCCTAGATAAATCCCCAAGAAATAATGTGCAGCTAAATTCGTAGCAGCAGAATCCCTACATCATTCCCCATGTCACATAATCCTAGGTAAATCCCCAAGAAAAATTGCCAGCTAATATCGCAGCAACAAAATTCGCAAATATTTCCCCAGGTAATGGAATTCCTAGGTAAATCCCAAAGAAAAATTCCCAGCTAATATCGCAGCACCAAAATTCGCAAATATTTGCCCAGGTAATAAAATTCCAAGGTAAATCCCCAAGAAAAAAATCCCCAGCAAAAACCGCAGCAAAACAATCCGCAACTAATTTCCCAGTTAATACAATTTCCAGAAAAATCCCCAAGAATACATCCTCAGCAACAACCGCAGCAACACAATCCGCAACTAATTTCCCAGGTAATAAAATCCCCCGAAAAATCCCCACCAAAATATCCCTAGGTAAATCCGTAGGGTGAATTACATGGGGATTTTCCTATGGATTAAGAAAGGAAAAAAAATTCATCTTTTTATCTATTTACCTACGGATTTACCTGGGGATAGTGTACCTGCCGATATATTTCCCCAGGTAATTTTGCAAGTCTTAATTTTGCACAATGGCGCCAGCTTTACCTGCGGAAATTTCTGCGAATAGAATGTTCGCAGGTAATATATTCTAAAATTTAGGAATTTAATATTTTCGCAAGAAAATCTCCACGTAATGGCTGCGAAATTTTCCCCAGGTAACATCCCCATGTAATTCACAGTTTTCTTGTAGTGAAATCACAAAACATGTAAGATTCACCTTTGACAGATACATTTTTTGGCTAAGCAGTCTGCTACTTGGTTAGCTTCCCTATAACATTGAGTAACTTTAGCATTAGCTTGGAAATATCTTCAATGATGCTCTTGAGTTTCTGGTTGTTCCTCTGTTGCTTCACAATCATCTCTTTAATAATGAGTGAATCTAACTCCAAAGTGAAGTTAGTATATCCATTCTGTATGCACTATATTGCTCTATGTCTAGCTGCCTGAGCTTCTACTTCATTGTTGCTTTTGCATTTGATGTTTAGGGAAAAAGCCATGATGAAGTTACGAAGTTACCTTGATCATGTCAAGCAATTCCTCCAATCCCAGCTTCTCCAGTTTCTTTAATAAAGCTCCCGTTAGTATTCATTTTTATCTAACCATATTTTGGTTTTTCCTGACAAATTCTTTTCCAACTTACTATTGGTTTCATTATCTCACTGGTTTCACAAAGCATGGGCCAAGGCATTGCTAGATCACAGTTAGGGTAAATCAATCCTATTACTGCTCCAATATTCTATGAAATTTGGTGAATCATTAGACTATACAAAAAATTCTTTTGGTCACCATATTTACATGCACACCTGCTCTTCCAAATTTCCTACAATACAAAGCAGGGAGTAATCTTTACAACCAGTGTATGGATCTGGTTCTTACTGTTAGTATTCCACCAATTTCTTAGTAAGCTTTTAATGGAATTCGTATGATTTCTGATACCTAATGTTCCTCCAAACATCTTCCCCATATGGCTTGCAGCATCACTTTTCAGAAACACATGTTGAATTGTCTCTGTTTTGGGACTGATACAACAACAGCATTTGGATTCCTCATCATACCTCTGAATTCTGAACTTGACCATAGCTTCCTCAAAAGGTAATTTCCCTTTGATAACCCTCCATGACAGGAAGGATACCTTAAAAGGAATTACTTTGTTCCAGCATTTCCTCATGAAATTGTCTTTTTCCCTTATTTTTTTGTTGCTTTCCCATGCCGACCTGTTAGAAAAAACACCATCACTAGTAATACTCTATATGGGGATATCATTTTCTCCTCTATTACCAATCTTTAACGAGGTTATGTCGTGCACCATTTCTTCTGGGAGTAGGCCACTAACTTTATAGGTGTTCCATCTTCCATTAAAAACAAATGCAACAACTTTCAACTTTCCAGATTTAGTAATATTATCAAAATTACTAGACTAGGGGCCCAACCCTATCCAATTATCCCACCAGAAACTAATATCCCCTTTATGAACCTCCCAATATATGTTATTTGCAGCATTAAGTTTGATTTGCATCAACTTTTGCCAATCATGTGATTGACCAGATCTCCATTTCTTTGCAACCACATGCCCCCTTATACATTATTTAGCCTTCAGAAACTTGGCCCACAAGGATTCACTGGTCCTGAAATTTCACCGTATTTTTTCATAGCTCGTGTATTACACACATCTTGCATTTTTCTTGATCCAACTCCAAACCTTCTGTAGGGTAACTCATATTGTCCCATGATACCCAATGATGTATAGTTTTTTCACTTGAAGATCCCCAAAAGAACCTGCTGAAATATTTTTCAGAACGGTTATAGTTCCTTTGGGAGGACACATAGCAGCTAGAATATAAGTAGGAATAGCTTAAAGAACATGTTTAATAGTATCATTCTACCACCATGTGATAGGAGCTTTCCTTTCCAACCTCTCTGCCTTTAAACAATTTTAGAAATCATATTATCAAAGTAGCAAATCCTCTTTCTACCAATGTACAGAGGACATCCAAGATAAGTGAAAGGAAAAGATTTATCCACAAAACCTGTGATAGCTCTAATTCTATTGATTCTATATGTGGAAGATTTTGTAGAAGTGAGAAAAAAACTATTTTGTTTGTTAAACTGACCAGAACTCTTTTCATATCTATTGATAATCTTCATAACGCGCTTAATAGAATTGGAGTTCACACTACTGAAGATGATAACATAGGCAAGATGTGTAATACTAGGCCCTTTAGGATTCATAGAAAAAAGAATAAACTTATCTACGGTGAGAAGATTATTAAGCATTCTAGTGAAAACTTCAGAGGCAAATAATAAAGAGGGAAGGGGATAAAGGGTCCGCTTGTTTCAAGCCCTGTTCTTATTTAAATAAACTCGTTCTGGTACCATTAATGATGACGGAGTACCATACACCTATAAGAAAACTCTCAATTGTTTTATAAATGATTCAGAGAAACCAAACTTATGTAAAACAGCAATCAAGAACTCCTAAGATAATTTATCATATGCTTTAACCATGTCTAATTTAATCACTACAGTACCCCTTTAGTCGGTTTGGAATTCCTGGAATAATCTCTTGTGCAAGCAAAACATTATCAGTGATCATTCTATCTTTAACAAAACCACTTTGATTTTCAGAAATGACTTTTGGAAATAACCTATTAACCCTGACGGATAAAATCTTAATAATAATTTTTATGAAAAAATTACTAAGACTAATAGGTCTTACCTCTGAAAAAATAGTAGGAGGGTTCACTTTAGAAATTAGAGTAAGAAAAGTATGAGTAAAATATCTAGAAATTAAACTGCCATTAAAACATTCATGGACAAATTCAATAACTTCCCTTTTGATGATTTGCCAAGATTTTTGGAAAACAATCTTCCAGAGTATCCATCAGGACTTGCTGAACTTGTAGGACTCATGCTAAAAATATCACCATTGATTTCTTCTTCTTCTGGCATGGTGTAAAACATCTCATTGTCTTCCTCTGTGATGATCTTTGGAATAACCTTAAGTAAATCATGATCGACATCCTTGTTTTGGCTACTAAAGAGCCTCTTGAAATGTCTTACAGCAGAATTACAAATCTTGTCCTCACTATGGATCCATTTATCTTTACTATTTTTTATTCTATGAATATGGAGTCTTCTTCTTTTATCCCTGATGACACTATGAACGTATCTAGTGTTACTTTCTCCTTCTTCAAACCACTTCATTTGTGATTTTTTCTTAAGTATAGAATCTTGCATAGCTTTCCATCTAATGTACTCAACATGGGTCCTGTTGAGGTCTTCTCTGTCTTGACCACCGTTATCAAACAGTTCCAAGTCTTCCAGGACTTGAACTTTATCCTCCCATTTCTTAACATGGTCAAAAACATTTCCTATAGTGGTCCTGGACCAGTCCCTCAATTTCTTACTAACAAGATTTAGCTTTTGATGCAGCCTCGACATAACATTACCAGGAATATTCACCTCTCAAACTTCCTGAACCACATTCAAAAAATCAGCCTGGTCTGTCCAGAAATTTAGAAACCTGAAATAACTTATAAAGTTGTTAGAAGCATCTTTACACTTTAGGAGTAGTGGTTTATGGTCAAAACCAGTTCTGACCAAATGCTTAACCTCATTATTATGAAATTTTTGCTCCCACCGATCATTATCTAAAATTCTATCTAGTCTCTTCTAAAGTTTGTATGTTGGTTTCAGTTGTTGCACCAAGTGAATTTAGAACCCACAAATCCAATATCTATTACACCAGATTGATCCATACATCTAATAAAATCAATACTTTTGTAAGCTTTATGAGTTAATCCACCCATCTTTTCATCAATGTCCATTATTACATTGAAACCACCACCAATGCACAATGGACCATCAATATTAGTACTAACAGTAGCAAGGCTATTCCATAGCTCTTTCCTTTTAGCAGATGTGCACTTGGCATAAACAGCAATAATATACACAAATTGGTCTCTAATGTTTTGCTTGAATTTGAGAGTAGCATGTTGTTCATCATGAATATTGTCCACCACTTCTACATTTTTACGCCAAAAACAACAGAGGTTACCATTTTCAGTAGTGATACAGTCATCATATCCCAAATATCTTTTATAACCTTCAATCTTGTTTTTGTTGACTAATGGCTCTATAATGGCTACAAAGTCATTGTTGTTGGTTTTGATAAGATTTTTCAATATAGGAATAGCTTTTTTGGATCTAACGCTCTTATATTCCAAAAAATAGCACAAATCATGGAAACATATATGGGAGGGGCCTATTTGGAACTCTTTCCCTTGCTAAGGGGAACAATTGTTTCTCAGTTCTCTTTGTTTTCTTGACTTATCCTTTACGTCTGCTTCTCCCTCTTTTAACAAGAGACAGTTCTTCTTTCTCAACCACTTCCTTCAAATGATTTTTGGCTGTCCAATCTTGATCGTCATCCAATTCTCCTTCTTCCTTGTTAGAAACCAAGTTAGGAGCAAAAAGTTGAATTAAGCTTTCTGCAACTTCATCATTAGAGTTACCTTTAAAATCATAGTTATGCTTATCCACCTCGTAGTTTAAATCAACTATAAGGTTGGTCCCTTTACTGCTTTTGATTTTTGGGCTAAAGCTAGTGAATATATCCTTAGCTTCCTCTTTGTTATCTATCACTTTTCTTTCTTTTGAATCTTGATCCGTCTTGTCGTTTTCCTCTTTGTCTTTCCTCACCTTGCTTTCATGAGATAATTGTTCCCCATTGTCCTTTTCTTCTTGAGTATCATGACTTTCTCCCCTTTCTTCCAACTTGTTTTGTTCACTGTTGATCGCTATATTGTCTTCATTACTACTTTTCACCATCCTCTTTTTCCTCCTCAGCTTTTTGTTTTTCCTTTGCCTCAACCTTCTTCTTTTCAGCATGTCGACATTGTAATATAGAATGACCAAGTAGTTTGCAATGTCTACAAAACTTTGGCACATTTTCATATTCAAATTTTTGAGTAAAACCTTTCAAAGGACTATCTTCATCTTCCACGCTAAATCAAACAGAGTCAATTTTTGGCTTAGTCAGATCAACTTCTACTCTAACCTTAGTCATACTAAGTCTGGTCCTGTTTTCAGTGGCCATATCCATTGAAAGGGGTGTACCAACAACTCCTACAATTTGTTTAACATAATGCCATAAGTGACAATGTATAAGTAGATCTGGTACTAGTACCCAAATCGGGAGAATCCACATCCGGCCTAAAATCAAGTGTCCACTTTTCAAGCCACATCGCTTGTCCTTCAATTTCTATGGATCTTCTAAATCGGGTATTTTTAAAATCATCTTCATTATTGAAATCAAGCATGACAGTTCTTAAATCATAGACTTCTATTCTACAACTACCTCTTTCAGTGGCTTTTTCTGCAAATTTGGATCTGATTCTCTCAATCTGATAATCTTCAGCCATCACACCATAAAAATCTTATTTCTTGAAAATCACCACCGGAATTCCATTGTGGTTGGAATGTCGAGCTTTGACATCAGGATTTCCATAACGATTTGGTTTAAGGGCAGGGTTTGGATTTGTCAGGGCTTTCACCGCAAAGGAATATGTCAAATTCGAAGGGTTTTGTCATCAGCTGTTGTTTTTCCAGGAGGATTGGTGTTTTCTGCGTGAGCCACCGGAGGTAAGACAGTCGGTGTCTCCATGAGAAAGAGCCGGAGCTCCGATCTCCCGGAAAAGCTATGAAAATGTGACCGTTATGTTATTAACGGACTTGTGTACAGAAAGAAAATATTTTAGAGAGAGAATAAATTAACTATTGGAGATGGCCATGGTGAGCTCCATTCTAGGTCATGGAGTTCATTGAATTCAGTTTTAATGAAATTACTTCTTGTAGCTTAGCCGACTATTACATATCTGGAAGTATCTCATATTACTATTTTGTTGACTGGTCGGTGATTGACTGACTGTATGGTTGGTTGTTCAAGGCTTAGATATACATGTCGTCTTATTTTGGAGATCAATACCAGTAATATAGTTCATCAAGGATAAACCTAATTCGAATTATATATAGAGCTATGGTGCTAGATGAACTCAATTCGAATTATAAAGCTAATCGTACCGGTCTAATCATATCAATTTCCTCATGGAATTGAAAAAGAAAGATAAAGTTAATCGGTGACTCATAATGTTATATTTAATTTTTTATGTTTTAAGGAAGGAGAAAACATTAATGATTTAGCAAGACGAGAGATTTGACCAAAAAGTGGGCGGCGTAAGTAAGCACATAAGTCATCTTATTCTCCCTAGTAGTCATATGTAAGAAATATGTAAGCACTTAGCTAACTTTAGTTCGACTCACCACCCAAATAGTCTCTTAAGCGTGATGCCTACTAAGCCTGTCAAGTGGGTCAGGTCGGGCCATATAAATGCGGGTCACATGAGGCCGGGTTGGAGGAGGGAAAGGGGTATCCGTCGGCCCACTTTACCGGGGGGCAGGGAGTACATAATGAGCTAAGTGGGCGGGGGCGGGTTTTTTTTTAAGTTGGTGAAATAGGATTTTAATTAGTTTTTAAAAAATCTAATACTAAAATTTATTAAGTTTGATACTTTAAAATCTACTTGTTGTTAATTTTATTTTAACCATCAAGTTCCTTAAATTATACTTTGGCGCTATTTTTAATCTATAAATACCATTCATTCTTCTCCACATTGTCTCACAATTCCCTACTCTCCTCTTTCCCTAAATTTCCTACTCATCTAAATCTCTCTCTGTCTCTCTCTATCTCTCTCTCTCTCTCTTCCAACTTTCAAGTTCAAATTTCAAAATTTAAATTTAATGGATAATGATAATCCTCCACCTCCTCCTCGGTCAGAAGATCAATTTCAAGTCCGGTGTGATTGCATTTGAGCGAGTAGATGAGGAACATATTAAATGTCAACACGTGGTCAAATATATCTCCATAAGTCCGAATCGATTTTGGGAGTCTATTCCGTTACGTAGGCACTTGGACAAAAGGCACAAAATTGAACTTTGATGTTTATCTCTTCTTTAAATTTCTCCATCGATGCTAGCGTTTTGAACTTTTCATTTGTAATAAGTTAACCGTTCAAGTTTGTATGTTTTGAATTTGCAATGTTATCAATTTAAGTTTGAAGTTTTATTTTAAATTACTTATGTAGTCTTGTATCACATTCTCAACTTTTTATAATTTTTAGCACTTAAATAGCCGTTGGGAGTCTTCATTCCAATAACATATTCAAGATATACACAAATATACCATTGACATGTACAAGATATACATAAATTAGGAACTTTTTTTTTGCTATAAATAAGCTAATCTTTTTAAACCCCCAAAAAAAAGGTTGAAATGAAATCACACATTAACTAAATGGGAACAATGCACATGAGTTTTGATACTAAACCAAAGTTCTTATTTTAATTATCTCATCTAATCCTAAGTCCTAATGTCATGTGCAGATTGTCACCTCTCCATCATCGGCGGAGACATTTTGAATACGCTAAAAAATATTTAATTATTATTATATATAAAATCTTTGAAACTAATAAGATCTTAGACATTGGTTGTTTTACATTTTCGTACTTCATCACAATCTATCTTTCAATTTCTCTGTGAGTTGATCCTTTTATTTCATTTTAACGATTCTGTAAACTCAGCTAGCAGTAGGGATGACTGATGACACAGCATTTTGACATAACTATCTTCCTTTTAATTATGCTAATTGATTATTTTTATAATAATATCCATGATGCTCAATAGTGTTATTATATTAATTTGCTCGAATCATGTTCACGAAAAGATATTTTCTCTGCAGCCATAATTTTTAGTGTTACCAACTTATTTTTTGCTGTAATAGGAGAAAAAAAAAAAGAAATCGTGGAAGTTACGAAATCTGTCATATATATGTAAAAATGCCTATTTATGATTTTTTTTTAAAAATTAATTCGAAGTGGGCCAGGCTGGGTCCCCGATGGGCCAAAACCTAGGCTGTTGGTGGGCTGGGTTACCGGGCTAAATGGCATGTCCGGCCCAGCCCCCTAATTTTTTCCACTACCCGGCCCGAAAAACTGGGTTGGGGCCGGATTATGGGCGGGTTAAGTGGACTGTCACGGCCGTACGATTCAACGATGTGCTTAATGCCTACTTTAGAAACGTCCCAAAGTCTGAGAATAGCTAAATACTGTAATACAACTTGTACTACAACTAGGGAGAATGTTGATTTTTAGATTACGGATTTGGTAGAATTTAATAATTTTAATTTACATATTATATATATTAATATTTTTATTAAATATGTAAAATAATCAAACTTGAATTCAGTTACTAATATTTAAATTGTTATTCTACTATTCAGAACCTATAATATACAAAACAAGTTAATGCAAAGGATAATACATAATTACCCCTAGACTTGTCCCAATTTTTCAATAGAATATTTAAACTGTGTGGCAGTCCTGTGAATCCCACCTCCCAACCCCATACCCCATCTTTATTAGAAGTGTAATAAGTGTTCTATTGACAATTCTGGACAATCTAAGAGGAAATATGTACTTCATTAATTCGTCTCAAATTATTTATGGTGATTTCTAAAATTAGTTCTTATAAACTTTTTATCGTTTTAGAAGTCTAAGATAAAATTAATTAGTTTTTTTTATTTCACTCTTAGTATATATTATTCTTGAAGACTACCAACATCTTAATTATATTATGAGATGATGTTATGATTATTCAACTATACCAACACCTTAATTATATTATGAGATGATGTTATGATTATTCAAATATCAATGAAGTGTAAAATTATTAAAAACCCCACCTAATTAATATTTTTTTAAAGGGTGTGTAAAAGAGAATCACTGCCGATAATTTGAGAAGTGGGAGTATTATCCCTTAATGGGAACGTCAAGCTTAACAGCTAGCTGGGAAATGAAGGAAAATAATTATGCTTGGCCGATATGAAACTTTTTCTGAACTTCTCATAACTACCAAGAACTGGAGGAAATTAGAGTACTAAAACCACCACATAAGAAAGTTCTTCAATGCAGTAAGGTGAAGCCAAACAAAGACAAATTAAATTGTAAAAATGGCATAAGTGAAGTTGCTTGGTGTTGGTGGCAGTTCAGAAAGTTAAGGGAGTGAAGTATGAATTTATAGAAGAAGATCTACTTAATAGAAGCACGCTTCTTCTTGTGGCAAAACAAATTTCTGACGCATATGTCGAAAGTTTGCTTACACGTATAATAATGTCAAACTTCAGATAAAATTTACTTATAATCTTCAAACTTGAGTTTTTGAAATTTCAGTTTGAAGTAGCTAAACTACACTATAAAATTTATCAACTTATGCCGCGTGGTTTCATGTGGAGGGTCCCAAAATCGATTATATGTCCACTTGCGCTCTAATCTACATTGAGTCCGCAGCTTAAATGATTCCAAAAGTGGGATTTTGATCCAAAATAACTCACAAAAAAAAAAGTTATAAAAATGTCTTTTGCACGCAATAGGGGTTAGTTTTATTTTCCCCACACTTTGTATAATTTCAAAGTTTTGAAATTCACGTTTTTTTCATACTTTGACCAAAGATTAGTCATGTCTCAAAACTCCGGAATATCAATATTTTATATAGAACCTGATATCTATTTCTACGAACAATAATGGAGGCTCAATGCATCAAGTATACCTAAACGTTTGGATCGTCGTTTTAGGGGTTGCAAAGTGCCCCGAAGTAAGTTTTGTTTGGAAACTTGTTATCGTTATGTTTAAGTGTTTTATTTTATAAGGTTTTGATTTAAGCGTTTTATTATTTAGTCAAGGCATTACTTTATTTCGTATATGTCGAGATTTTTTTCATAATTAATTTAGGACATGGCACGAACTATCAATAAACGATAATAAAGACTAAGATAATTATTATCCTTAAACAAATAAGACCAAAAAAAATATAATCTTAACATAAAATGTACAATTTATTTACATATACACAATCTCTAATGGATCCCACATGGGGGAGCCTTTAGAGTCACCTTAGGCCTAAGGCGATCCCAACCACCCTCACTATCATCTCCATCCCCCTTCTTCCTCTTAATAATAGGATGTTCTATGTCATGATCATCCTCCCTTCCCTTTCTTGCACCGTTGAGCATAATTTGCTTCTTCTTGAGGTTACGTCTACTATGTACGGTCGATTTAATCTTATCGACATCGGAGACGGGTCCATCTCGGCGAGAGATGTGTCCGGCGCGCGAGAAGGATGAACCGAAATAATATATAAACAATTAGTATTAATTTTATTTAGATTTAACTAATACATTATCTTTTGGTAAAATATCAAACTTGTGTGTCGACGGGCTGCTAAAAGGGCTCCTAAGAGGGCTCCTGAGATGGGCGATGAGGCTCATCGACGGTCTCCGAGCCTCGGAAGAACCGAGGCTGGGAGTCGTAGATGGTCCGAGCTGGAGTTGGATCTAAGAAATGAAAAATTATATAATAATCGCATAAGTATTTTAATTTGTTAAAATAGTTATTTTAAACACTTACGTCTGGCTGCGAAACATGTCGAAGTCTCCGTAGATGTGAAGTCGTACTCCCGCCCTTGCTGCATCACGAGATCACGGCCGGCCACCCTTGCGGATCACGGACTAGCGGTGCCCGCGCGTACAACGATGCCTCTCGGTCCCCGGTCATGTGATTTGAATATAGCTGCGCCGGTATATATAGAGGTGTCGACGGTCCGTAAGAAGTCGACGGGCACTCTGAAGTCGATGGGAGCTCTAAAGTCGACGGATGCTACAGGGCTGGAGCAGGAACCGTAGCATGCTCGTCAGGCTCATCTACTAGATGGAGGCCCCTACCGCTACCACCTCGGCCACCAGCCCCTCTATCCCCACCTCTTCGACCACCAGCCCCTCTGGCCCCACCCCCTCTGACACCCCCTTCTACCACCACTACCTCTATCACCACCGCCTTCACGACCACCCGCTGCCTGATACGGGATCTCTGGAACACGCTCATGGATACGTCCAAGCTCTTGTGATTGTCGCATACCACTATCGGCTAGCTCAACGATCCGGGCTGCAAATCCCACTGTCTCGGGTAATCTATATGGTCCATGCCCACCCAGCATATCGTCTGTACAGTCTGTCGTTGCATTTGTTTGCAAATATTAATGATTGAATAAATTTATAACGTAATATATAAGACGATTAATTAAGTTTAAGTGGGGTAAATTTACCAACGCCACATACTATCCCGCGAGTGCTGCGTATCCTCGGCCATCTAGATGACACGTCTCGAGGTTGTGAATTAAGCTGCGTGTGATCTGCCGATACCACTCCATGTACTCTAGGATCAGAGTTGTATGTCTGACCACTGCTAGAGTCCCCATCCTATGATCCCAACATTGGATCTGCTCCTACATAAAGGCCAGGTATGCAGGAGTGACGGTCGCACGCTCGTCCCGCGTATAGTGGTCGTGCTCCCAAAGAACCGGCTCAGGTATATCCTGTACATGCCCGAACTGTCGTAAGATGCGGTGGGGCGCGTGATCCTTAACGATATCGATGTGTATCAACGGGCACTGCGACCTCCACATGGGCTCACAAGCCATACAAAACGCCAGCAACTAATCTAAAATCTGATCATACGGTCTCTATATAAAACACTGTTAAAAAATGAATTAGTAAACAATAACAGACAATTAAATAAAATAAAATAAAATAAAAAGATAATAATGTAAAATCAAAAAAACTTACCATGTCCGCCATCATACGATCTAGCTGATCCCTGAATGGAAGAAGTCTGTGGTGCGTATCCACATCTCGGATTACGCCTCCCATCTATCTCCCGCGCGTAGGGCATGGGCTGAGCAATGAAGTCAGGCTAAGGGTGCGTAGCTACGGACTGAAAAGGCCTGATCCTAGACCACACTCATATCTGAAAGGGTCATTAAAAAAATGTTTTATTAGTCGCCATTTCACAAAGCCAAATTTAGAATAAAATTACACACACTTAAATATATTACCTGGAGGAGCGCGTGAAATCCAGAGATAACCTTCTTATCGCCTATAGACGCTCGACATAATGCTCGATACAGGTAAGCCAGAATAGCAGCGCCCCAGCTATAATATCCCAACTCAGCCCAGATCCTCCATAAATAGCAAATACTTTAAGCTTACATGGAAACTCGATGTGTTCTAGAATAGAATGCCCCCGAATATGATGAGTAACTACAGACGGACACGACGATCGACATCCACCTGAGGTGTGCCGTCTAGGATGATCGATGTCTAAGAGGCGCAAGTGAGTACAGAGGGCAAGCATCGACATCTGAGTCTGTCCATAGATCTTGCCCTCTTGAGGCACATAATCAGTGAGCCTAGTCAACTCCTCCCGATACGACGATGGCGGCTGAGGCTCCTTAATGTATAACGAGCATCCATCTACCTGTAGTCCATACATGACCTCCACATCCTAAAGCGTGATAGTGGCCTCACTAGTGCAGAGATCGTCTCCGGTTGCCATCGCTCAACCATGACCGTTACAAGAGCCCTATCATGCTGTACCCGACTAGTAACAACGCAATGGTAGATATCGCTCTGATAAAGTATATCTAAGACACGAGTATGTGGGGGTCGAGCCCCTAAAAGATTCCACGCATGTTCCACCCTACGGGGACGGAACAAGGTACTAGAATCTATCACCTCATCCCATAATAGCTGGGACCTATGAGTAGCCTGTAGATGAAGTACTGATGGATCGAAGGGCCCCGGATGAAGGTTGGGATCCATGGAGGTGTCATATCTGTATTAATAATTTTTAATTAATCATTAACATGTAATATTAATTATGTAATCCTTTATCGAAAAATTATACTAACTAACTAATCCTTTAACGGGAAATTATATTAACTATCTAAATTTGCGAATTAATAATTGTTAGTTAATTATTATACTGACTACAATTAACTAACTAATATTATATTAGTTATATTTTTAATCCTAAACTAAGGATGTTCAATCCTAAACTAAGGATTAACTATTTTTAATTAATAATTGATAATTAATTATTCTACTAACTACAATTAACTAACTAATATTATATTAATGATATTTTTAATGCTAAACTAAGGATGTTCAATCGTAAACTAAGGATTAACTATTTCTAATTAATAATTGTTAATTAATTACTATACTAACTACAATTAACTAACTAATATTATATTAATGATATTTTTAATCCTAAACTAATGATGTTTTGTAACACCCCAAAATTTTCTTTGAAGAAATTTTTTTTTTTTTTTTTAAGTTATGTTTCGGGTGATCCGACTTCGGGAGGTCGTAACCCCATCCGAATTTAGGAATTTGGGAAAAGCGCATAAAATGAAAGTTGTAGATAATTGAAATACCTTTCCAAACATATATTATGGGCTTATAGGTGATATCCGGATAAAGAGTTATGGACGTTTTAATGCAGAAAGGTCAATTTGGACGACAAAATTCGCCCAACCCGATTTCAAGTCGGGTCGTGCCCATTTCCTTGACATTTAAGTGATATTTAAGCCCCTTCTTCATTTTCATATCAACTAATATCCAGAACCTCCTAGAGAAAGAGAGAAGAGAGTAGAGAGAAAAAAACCAAGATTTGATCAAAATCGAGCTCCCCGAATCTCAAAGCTCGCAGAAGAGGAAAGTGTAGTACGAGTTGTCATCGTCATCTTAAGCTAAATATTGACCTTGGGGAAGGATAATTTCGTGGTTGAGCTACTGCTAAGGTATGTATGAGATTTATTTTATGTTATTAAAGTGTTTAGTTGGAGTTTTAACGGATTAGAACGGAGAAAATAGCATTATAAACTCGTTTGTTGCCTTATTGCAATTTATGGATTGGGGGCTGTTTTGTTGGATTTAGATGGGTGGAATTAGAGGAGTTATGATGTATAATAATAGTTGATGTTGTTATTGATGTTGTTGATAAGTTGTCGTTCTTGAATTTGGGAGAATAAAGTGTATGAAAATATTGTTTACAAACCCGTTTTTGGATTGGGACTGTTGTTAGTGTTTTTAGCATAACTCCTTGTATACTGACTCCGTTTTGAGTGATTCAAGATATTCTAGAAATCTATTTAAGTAGACCTAAAACTTTCATCAAGGCTTTAAAAACTCAGTTTTGCCTTTAGCTACTCGAAAAGGGGGGACGAAGTGCAGGGGGAGGTGCTGTCCAGATTTCTGTTTTGAACATTCTACATGGACTGCTGTTAGTAGTTTGAGCATATATTTTTGTACAAAATTGATGTAGGGGTGATTCGAAATTGTGTGAGACCCTAAGACATATATCTACAACTTTCATTGAGGACACAAAGTCCAGTTTTTCCATTTACCCCTTCGAAACTGAGCAACAATACAAGATAGTAGCGCTGTCCAGAATTTTGTTTTGATAGTTTGGGCTAATTTTCGTTGATTTCGTGTTTAGTTGTGATGTGCTGGGACTTTTGAACTTAAGTAGATATTTTATTGTGTATTTAAGGTATATATGCTCTTGTACAAGCTAAGAGGAATTATTTGACGAAGTGGACTTTGGTTGGATATGGCGTAGATGATTTGAACTCCTCGAGTTGTGGTAGAACTTGTTGTGTGGTAAAACGCCGAGGTTTGTGTATAAACTTGAACTTAAAATATCTTTATTTTTCTGGAATTTTAAAGTATCTTGATGAGTTATTTCTTTACTCTTCATCTTATATTATTGTATGGTTATTGTCTCAAGTATTGCAAAACTTTTGCTAAATCGCCCACTTGTACGAATTGCTTGATCATTTTGCATTCTTGTTGGGACTTTGCCCTTCTTGTTATGGTGACTAGTCATCGATATTGGCATGCCCCTTGATTCGGATCTTGCCCATCTTGACTTTGGATTTACATTTCGTCTTGACGATGGATTTTCGTCCATTTTCGAGTACGAGTGGAAAGCCACTTTCAACATGGTTCTTGATTCTCTTGATATTGGGTGACGACCCTTCTGGATATGGGCTTCGGTCCTTCTTGATTTCGGGGCCGGCCCGTCTTGATATTGGTTGTGCTTAGTGTGATGGCATGACGTACATATTGGGCGAAAGTGATTATTTGACAATTCTCTTGAATTGAATTATAAGCTTTCTTGATACTCGAGCCTTAGAATATCGGTATTGACATTTTGAAACTCTCAAGGTTTGTATTCGATACCTTGATATACTTGTTCACTTGGGCTTATTTTTACCTTATCGAACCACCTACGACGAACAAGGGAATTGGAGAATTTAATGGCTCCAAGCCCAAAGTTTATACACCACTAAGCTTTATGCTTAGCAATAGTTGTTTTCTATCGTAGGTAATGTGCAAGATGAGGTATGAAGATGGCCACTTGGAGTATACTTTTGGGAGCCTTAGTGAAGATCACATGTGCATATGTATTTAGTTTTTGTAAACTTTTTGGGGACTTGTACATGATACGGTGTGACACTTATGTATGAAAATTTGAAGCTTGTGGAAAACAAGACCATGTCTTGAACTTAAACTTGGTACCGGTTTTGGTTTTATCTTGAGGGTGTGTTTTTAACCCAAGTCATGCCATATACCCAATTTGTGTTTTGTCTTGTAATTATGTACAAAGGGTGAAATTAGTTTCGTGAAAATCTCTAGTTTGGGTTTTTTTGTATCGTATGGACCCGCAATGGTGTCGTTTTGGAAATAAAAGTTCAATGCGAAGTTCTTAAACGTGTCGACAACTTGAGAAGGGAATTACCATATTAAAATGGTACTCTGATATTGTATTTTACCTAAGAAATTTTTTCGGAGCGCACAAGTAAATAAAAAAAAAAATGCCGTACTTCCAAAAAAATTTTCCCTTGGGGAGCCATATTTCCGCTACTAACTATAATTGTGAATATCCTTTGGCATAAGTTCCTTCTAAACGGGTAAGTGTAAAATTATCTTTTGTTACGTAAGTGGTATCCTCCTAAGGGGGATGCTACATGTTTAATCCTAATCTAAGGATGTTCAATTTCTAATTAATAATTGTTAATTAATTAGTATACTAACTACAATTAACTAACTAATATTATATTAATGATATTTTTAATCCTAAACTAAGGATGTTCGATCCTAAACTAAGGATTAACTATTTCTAATTAACAATTGATAATTAATTAGATAACTAATTATCACATTAACACATAAAATTAGATAACTAATTAGCAAATAAAATTAGATTAACACATAAAATTAGATAACTAATTAGCACATTAATAATTAACATGGATTAAACAATTTTACAAATAAATAAATTAACAATTAGATAATTAACAAATAAATATATTATTTGGAGATTATTATATTTTCTTATAATCAAATAATTAACAAATCATTAACACATAATTAAAAATTAACAAATTTAATAATTTTAAAAAATGAAAAAAAGGGGCTGGGCAGTGCAGGGATAGCCCCTATTGCGCACAAAAAAATTGCGCAATTTTTTTTCCCGAAATCCGCGACTATTAAACACTAATCATGCTTAGGATAATAATATATTTAACAATGTAATTAGAAAATTCATAATAAAATATCTAGATTAAAGGTTGTTGTTGAGTTTTTGAAATCGAGTTCTACGGTGCTTTATTCCAAAATTCAAGCTTCGAAACTTATTCCTTAACTTGCATATACTGAGAATATTGACTTTCGGGTTAAAAAAATAACACGAAAATGACACTTTTGGAACATGGGACCTCGGATTTTGTGTGTTAATGGCGGAAATAGTTTAAAAAACAGGTGGGGACCGATGGTGGGGAAGAGACGATCGGCCACTTTATTAAACCCCTATTGCGTACAAAATTAGTGCGCAATAGGCCTTAACGGTGACCATTATAATTAGTAAAATTTTCATAAACAGCTACCTTTTAGCTCCTTCTAACAACCTATAACTACATGTTATATATTTACAATTCGTAGCTAGATCTCTCTATATTTAGCTAGTCGACTGGTATACTAAAAGATAGTGCAAATATAGCGGAAATACGACGCCGGGCTAACTTCGAAATTGCTATATTTATGGAAACAAAATCTGTTCCAATTTAAATTAAAATCGCTTTTTTATTATTCCCTGATTCACGCAAATATCCTCCCATTCCATATCTGATCACATTTCGCATTCAAATAGCTAACAAATTCAAAAAAATTTGAATTCAAAAAAGTACATTCATATTTTTAACCAAAAATAAAAGATTCAGCGATTAGTTCATCAAAAATCTTTGAAAAATAACAATATCAAACCAAAGGAATGAACGACTCGATTAGAACGACGAATATATATTTGATTTCATCTGTTGAAATATCGAATTCAAGTTGATTTCATAATTGAGGTAACAATGTTTTCACTGCAACCTTTTTATTTTTTCGCCTTTTCTGAACTTTTGAATATACGAAAACTCAGATTCATAGATTCAACATATAATTTATATTAAATTGAATATAACACATTCGTATTCGAAAACAATAGGATAATGACAAGCATAATCTGCGTTGATCCGTCATTCCAGCTTTTGGAACGATCAAGCCCCTGCTTTTGTGAATTAAAAATTGATGTTGTTGTATTCCGATAATTGCAATTACGATGAGTTAGTTTCTACGATTACAAATCAATTAGGCGTGGATCTTGTCGGGAAAACTATTTCAATAAAATATCTTTTGTTGAAGGCGATTTTCAACCAATTGAAATACACAACGATATGGGAGTTCGTGTGTACGTTGAGCTTAAGAGAGAAAACGAGTTTTGGGGATGTATCCAATGTGCGTTAGTATTCATGATTTTGATCTTGAAGATGATGCAAAGTAATCGTATTATTGGAGATGATGTATTTGCAATTGGATATAGCGAGAATCGGGATGGTATGGAAGTTTGTGATTCTACAAGAAAACTAGTTGTTCTTTTGTTTGAGAATGATAACAATTTGGTAATTTTGAAATTAAAAAAGGAGTTTTTGTCGATCAAATTTACCGAGGATAAGGAAACTTTGAAAATTGTGATGACGAAATATACAATTCGTGAAAGATTCAATTTCAAAAAGAGAGATCGAATGCTATAAGGTATGTCTTTCTAAATGTATTCGGTAGCGAAAGTGCGGATGTATTTTTGTTATATTTGTACTATATTTAGATGATTTGTTAACTTGTTTATCAATTCGTTTATTAAAAAGTACGATGCAATATATTTCTAATATATTTTTTGTATATTTCTACTGTATTTAATTGATATAGTATATGTACTATTTGCATTGTATGATGTAGCTATACTCTGGCATGTTGGTCGCCGGAATGTAAATGGAAGTTCAGAGCGTCGAGAATTGGGATTATCAAATGTTCGGGGTTAGATTTTCGATGACGAACATACATGTCCGTTGAAGGACAAGGTGTATTCGCAACGACAAGCAACAAGTTGGTTTATTGGAGAAGCGGTTGTCAAGGCGAAAATAACTAACCATAAAAGGAAGGTCACACTGGGATATAAAAGACGATGTCAAAAATGAATTTGGCGTAGATGTTTCTTATATGATGGCATGCTAGAGAGAAGGCTATAAAAGATTTGAGGAGGTGACCCAACTGATTCATACAAGAAGTTGCGGCATATATATATATACATCCTTGATAAAACGTATCTGGATCATTTGTTAAAATGCATAAATCACCGGAAAATGAGTTTATGTATTTGTTTGTAGCACTCAAAGCATTCATAAAGGGATTCGAGTGTTGTAGACCAATAGTTGTAGTGGATGGTGCACACCTTAAATCAACGTATAATGGTACATCTGTGTCGGCAAGTACTTTAGATGGAGCAGGTATGTGTAATTCTATTCTTTAACTTTTTTTTTTATATAAATACAACAATATCCTATTGATTTGCAAATAAAGATATATATTTAAAAACATACTACTGCATATATATTGGTGTTAATTTGTGAATAATATATCTTTGAAATACATTTTGTAAATATGTGGTGAATATATTGTAAATATCTCTTTGTTGTTTTAACAATAATGTTGCTAAAAACACATTGTGAGATCAAAATTCGGTTAGAATATGTGTTGAATATATTATAAATATGCACATGACTTTTTGTAGGTAATATCCTACCACTAGCGTATGGTGTGATAGATTCGAGAATAATAAGTCCTGGACGTGGTTCTTTGAACTTGTTCAAGCAAGCTTATGGTGTTAGAAAAATTATGTGTGTCGTGTCCGACCGACATGAAAGCATAATACACACAGTTTCTAAGGTGTATCCTACTGTTCCTCATTTGGCTTGTATATGGCATTTGTGGAAAAATGTGATAAAGCAATACGTAAGACAAACGGTGAGGTGTTGAGTCCTATATTTTATTCCGGCGAAGGCATACAGCCAGGATGAGTTCGATAAATTGATGGAGAAGATTGGGAATGTTGATATTCGGGTAAAACGATACCTAGAAGATGCTGGAAGGGATAAATGGTCTAGGCTTTATTCACCTGTTAACAGAGGATGGACAATGACTTCGAATATAGCCGAATGTATTAATGGAAAACTGGTTCTTTGCAAGAGAGTTACATATTTTTTATTTCCTTGAAGAAAGTGAGGAAGATGTTTGGTAGATGGAATTGCACAAATAGAAAAAAATAGTACCTACACATTCACAACACTGATGAGGCGGTATCAAGAGATGTTGTCGATCAACGAGTACAAATCGATACGAATGAGGGTTCTATATTTTACTATATCTAATGTATATTTATCTATATTCCCAATATGGTAAAACTGCTCAGGTTAATGCTTGTTTATTGGTTAAATGGTTCTCAGGTTGAAGCATCAACTGAATATGTTTACACAGTGAATGATGGACTGAGGCGTTTCATAATCGATTTGAAGAAGAAAACTTGCGGGTCAAGGATGTTCCAAGGACGAGATACCGTGTTCTCATGCATGGGCGGTATTGAAGAATAAAAAATTTGATGTGATGCATATTGTTCGGAATTATTCAAGCCGAAATTTGTGAACACATATGATGTGCGGTTGATCCTCTTCCCCGATGAGTCCGAGTGGAATGTTCCTAAAAGTATATCGGATGAAGTTATTGTGCCACCGATCTATAAGAGACCCCTTTGAGGCCAAAAGAAGAGGGACAAGCCATTACGAAGGAGTATGATGAGTGGTAAACGAGGAATGCTTGCGGTAAATGTGGACGTCTTGGTCATAACGGGCGTTCGTGTGATAATCCGCCCTTTAAGAATAAATAAGTCATTTTGATTTATTTGTTAAGACAATTCTACTTTAAATTTCTCATTATTTATATCGATTGTATTTCACATGGTTGAACATCCGATGATTTTAGATGTTATGCTATATTGGTGGTTTAATGGGATTTGGAAAAGACTACTCTATATAACTGATTTGGCCTTTTGTTTTGGAATTATGCTTTAATATTTGTATTTCGTATATATTTGGGCTATATTTTAGTTGCATTTTGTCTGATCTGGTAGATAAATCTTATTCTGGTTTACTGTTAAATATATTTCATATATTTTTTACATATATTTGAAGTGTATTTAGATGAAATTTTAACACGTAACACCTTGTACATTAAAAATGGACTTATGGAATATATCTGAGTATATATTTATGTATATTTATTCGTATTTAGCTGGTTAGATATACTACTTTGTTAAATGAATACATTTTACGAGAAAATGAAAATGGAATTTATACATTGAAAAAATAACATACTTGAAAGAAACAACAATATAAAAACCATAAGGTGGTGTTCAACATTAATCATCCTAAAAAACATTACGCACATGAAACAATATGTCGAAAATGAAAAAACGGCAACAAAAGTCGCAAACCAACTACGCTATTGTTCAACATGAAAATCAAAACACAAAAGACTTGGTGGCCTAATCAAGATCCTCTTTATCACTCGCATCGTAATCAACCGCCGGTCTAATTGATCTTGGAGCGCTCGTTATCACTTGATGCATTGTTGTTTGACTTATCCATGCATAGTCGCATAAATGGCACCGTATCTCATACGGTGCCACTTTGCATCGAATTCGGTTGGGATGACTTGATTGAGCTCAAGTATTCGGTAAAAGGCTACCACATACACACCACGATCCCCGAAAAAATGATCAAAAACTTTACCGATCAAAACCCAAGAAAAAAATAGATGTATTTATTGTGTTTTTTGTTGGAAGAGAAAAATACGAAAAAGACAAACATATAAATTTTGTAGAAAAATGAATGATTTTTTTCAAAGGATGAGAGCACACACCCATCGGTAAAGATATCACAACCAAAATCCAAGATTTTCCTCTTTTACGTTGATGTGAATTAGTACGTTGTCAACGGTATACCATGGTACATTAGCCAACAGCCTGTGCCGTTAATTTACTCACACGAGTTCATCTTCCTTCTTTTGTGACGCATGTGGATGAATCGGGGTTTTCCCAAGATTTCTAAATTTAGCAACTAAAGTGTGAAAAATACAAACAAGTGATTAGATGGATAATTGTTGTTATTGTGATACTTCCCCTTTCTTGCACGTAGGTAGTAGAAAATAACGTCAATATCTTGTAGAAAACATCAATTCGGTGACTATAATCAATACTATGTTCAATAAAACTATTAACGTATATATATTAAATATAGTGAAATATACTCTTGAATATAGCAAAAATACAATTACGTATACATAATCAGTACTCCACACCCCTAATAAAATAATGGCTCAATATTAAATATAGTGCAAACATAATGATGAAAATATTTTTAAAATACAATACAGTCTTAATGTAAGTACAAAATTGTGATCTATATATATATGTCAAATATAGTAAAAATATACTCTAGATACATCACAATGTAATTCTATTATAAAACATAAAAAACTTAAGTAACAAGCAGAAAGACATCAAAACCTCATCAGTCCAAATTTGCCCATCCATAGATAACAAGTAGAACCAGTTTTTGTCGGATACGGCTGTAACTCCTAAATGTAACCGAAGTTCGGCATCCGGCAGATCCAGGTCCTTCCTTGTTCTTTCTGTAATGATAAAAATACAGATCTGGTGAATTGAAAAAATAGGAATAAACTGAAGTTCAAAACACAAACTAATTGAAATAATAAAAATACGACAAAAATATAATTAAAATGTATGCAAAATATAGATGCAGTGAATTGAAAAAACGGGAATTAAGCAAGTTCATCGAAAAATATGATAAAAATATACTTAAAATGCAAGCAAAACACATATCCGGTGAAGTGAAAATACATCTCCTTCCTCGCGGATCTCCAACATTTATGTGTTCGAACCCCAAAAATTTCTATAATCTTCGGACGTGAGTTCCTTTTCCCTCGACCGAAAAACTCGGAATCTCCAAAACAAAAAAAAAAATTGGAAAAGCCACCGCAATTAAACTCCAATGCTTCGATTTTTATCAATTAAACTCAATTTAAACGGTAACTCATCATCAAATTCGATTTATGAACTACAAATCTTATTGTGTATTTGAGTAAATACCAATTAGACCCAAATTAAGCGACAACCCATAATACTCTAATATGCAATCAATCGATTTTGTAAGAAGAAATTTCCAAATTAATAGCAATATAATCCTTCACATCATAGAGCTAATAGTACCCTAATATTTCAATATGAAATAGGATATGTAAGTAAATAATGAAGAAGAGAAAAAACGCCATACCAAAGAGAATCGACAAACACCAAAGTGCAGAAGGTCCGCGATGAGGGAGGAGAGTAGGGTTTTATGTTGAGCAAAAGTAGATTAAGAGAGGAGTGAAAAATTTTAGATTAAAAAGGAAAAGGGAGAAATTAATGAGCGATTAATACGGAAGTAAAAAAGGTAGTGAAAGAAATCGAACTCGATTTGAAAAGCACGAAATTAGGGAGATGGGAGTTAGAAACGTATATTTAGGAAAAGGGGAGAGAGAAAGTGTGCGGCTAAAAAAATAGGGATGTGGGAGTGGTAAGTTAATTGGTAGAAAAGTGGGTAGCTATAAGTTGTAAAATAATATTATAGCTACTAAAGCTTAATTATTAAAAAGTATAGTTATGTTCCGTAAATATGTAACATGTATTTATCTTATCAAAAGTAAAATTAAATAATTAAGTCACAATGCGCGTAATTTTAGGCGCAAAAATACTATGGTCCTTTTTTTTTTTGGGCCGTCATTTTTTGTTCAAAAGCCCAAAAAGTGGGTCATTTAAGTTGCGGACTCATTCTACATTAATGGAGCCTTCAACCACTGCCGCTTACTTGAAGACTAGTCAAATTAAAAGTCTTCGGTCAACAAGATACGACATTAAACTAGAAAAATTGACTTGTCAAAGTAGAGAATTTGAGTTTTGTTGGTTACAAGACACCTCATTTTTCCCTCTATAAAAGAGCACCAAAATTCAAGAGATCAGAACCAACATATTAAAACAAAAAACATAGTAGAACCAAAGTTGTGAGATGGCAGAAGTGAAGTTGCTTGGTCTTTGGTATAGCCCTTTTTGTCACAGAGTTGAGTGGGCTTTAAAGATTAAGGGCGTGAAATTTGAATTTATAGAAGAAGATCTACAAAATAAGAGCACTCTACTTCTTGAATCCAATCCAGTTCATAAGAAAATCCCTGTTCTCATTCACAATGGCAAGGCTATCTGTGAGTGTCTATGGTAATTGTTGGATATATTGATGAGACATTTGAAGGCCCTTCAATCTTGCCTAAAAATCCTTATGACCGAGCAATAGCTCGTTTTTGGTTTAAGTTTTTTGAAGATAAGGTATTTTATTTTTTATGCTATATATTGCAATTCATTTGAAATAAGTTCTAGCCATTTCAGTACGTTTATTTTAGGTCACATATGCTTTGTATGAGTCTTTTAATCACGTAATAGATTTATATGCCAGTAGATAGTATAGCGAGTTTAAATCTTCATGTCGTTGTGACGTTATTTCTTTTTTAGTTGTTCGGCGATGATGTGCTTTTTATTTTAAAACAATTGAACTTTAAATTTTTCATTTTATTCTTAATGAGATTATTTATAACAACAGAAATGTCTATGATATATTTTAGGCCATAAATTTTAAAAGTATTTCTTTCCTTTTATTCTTAAGCTTCGTGAAGTCAAATATATATATAATAGAATTGGAGACCGAACGAAGTCACCGAGTATTATTTTATATAACGCGGTAGGATAAGCTCGATATAAAGCACATGTCAAGTGAAATTTCATATAATCGACTCCAACACACTTATAGGGGGTATCCAATGAATAAGCTACGGATTTATTTACGTAGATTTTAAAAGCTTAAATTATTGTATGTGTTAAAATATACATTAATATATATATATATATATATATATATATATATATATATATATATATATATATATTCTAAACCGATGAAATTTGATAGAGATCGTGAATTACAAATCTGAATCCATAAGGTGAATTTAAATCCGCCATTGCTCGCTTAGAATTGAAGTTTATTGCTGCTGTTGTAGACTTCTATCCCGCAAATTTGAGTAAATTTTTCTTGAAACTTGAGTATTAAGTGTTAAAAATTTCAGGGGTCAGCTGTGGGAGAAGTTTCTTTCACAGAGTCAGACAAAGCTAAAACTTTGTGAGATGCTGAAAATTCTTGACAATGAGCTCAAGGATAAAAAGTTCTTTGTGGGTGACAATTTTGGGTTTGGTCCCGGAGCGCAAGGGTATAAAAATACGGTATAAACCAAAGGGGTAGCCAAAAATATATATATACAAAAGGGTATAACGTGGTGATGCGTTATACCCCAACTTTTTTTTCCCTCTGGATTCACAAAACGAAAAAAAAAAAAAATCTTTTGTATAACGATGTTGTCCACATTATACAAATAATTTTGTATAACGTGGATCGGTCCACGTTATACCTTTCATTAATTTTTTCTCCCGACGTTTTACAAATAGTTTGTAAGACGTTGCCTCTATAAATCATATTCGTATTTTGTGTTTTTAATAAAAAATTTATTGATTTTTTAATTTTAAAGCATATAGTTAATTTCGACGAATAACTCAAATAAATATTTTAACACATGTAATAATTAAATATGTGTTATATATGCGAACGAGAAATAAAAATAAAATATAAATTAAATAAACGTCACACGTTAGCGAGTAATAAATGTTAAATTACATACTAACTATTAAACGGCACAAGACATGTTATATATTCTTGGAAGATTACATAAGGAAACAAAAATCGTACGTTGAAAAAACATAAAAAAACAAAAACAACCGTTTACGTGGGCGGTTCTTTTAATTTTCTTTCCCTCTACACCTGCCATGCAAAAAAAGCATATCCTTTCATTCCTCCCTTCTATTGAGTCGCGTTACGGTTTCGTATTCGGTGTTTCATTA
>NC_081346.1:64195678-64225467 GCF_029784015.1 Lycium ferocissimum | reverse complement strand
CTTTACTTTCTAAAATTTTAGCCAAGTTTAAAACTGCATAAAACAAATTGAAATGAAGAGAGTATAATTTTTCACCGAAAAGAATTTAATTGATTCTCCGTCATTGCACGTGGCTCTGCTTATCACGATTTCACTCTCATTCTCTAACAGAGAGTTTGAGATTTTTTTTGTGGAGCAAAGTTATACCTTACACTAGTGAATTTTACCGCGCTTCGCGTGGATACTAAACCAAATTAAAATAAGGATAAATAATGTTTGTTTTAATTTTTGTACCTAAACATATTCAACTTTACTGGATATAACTTTGTCTTTTTTCTAATCTCCAATTATAACACTATCAATTGTTCTAACTATATTTTCTAGATCGATGCCAAATGAAAATAAAAATGCAGCCCAACACATTCGATACCAAACAAATGAGAGATAAAGCAATTTTAAGCAATAAGTTAAAACATATCTTCTCCTATTATCCAGCAATCCACCGCCTTTCTCCTTATTTTTCTCCAATCATCCCCCTAATATGTTCTCTACTCCAATTTTTCCCCCCATAAACTTGCTCACTTGCCTTGATAACTCCCCATACCATTTTAATACTACATACTCTTTGTATAAAATAAAAAAGTAGAAAAGAAAGAACTTACACTTCATGTTGATCACCATCCCACGCTTCAAAAATATGTTGAGCACAGTTTGACACTTCAAAAATACAGGTTCAAAGGACATCCTGAAGGTTACCGATTCCGCTTTATTGATATCCGTGATAAAATAAGATTTTGTTTTTACTTGTTTGATCTTGTGACTGTTTGTAATGACTGTTTGGAACCTAAGAACAATGATTAATTTTTTTGTCCATTAACCTCAAACGAAAATAGGCATAGAATAAAATTATGACCACACCTTATTCTTCTTCTATTTCAGTCCATAGCCCCGCCCTTCTTTAGTCTTAAGAAATTATGAAAATATTTTGGTTTGATCATGCTTTGGTAAAGGATTCGTTATTATCCTTTGCTCTAGAGAAAAGGATGAGAAAAATTAAATTGAGCATGTTAAAAGCATTGCGTCCACCAAACAGTATATGGAGAGACCTGGTTGTCTACTAGTTTTCTCAGACAGTGCAGTAGGTAAATAACACAAGATTTTATCGTGGAAAACTCCTTGTTCAAGCGATTAAAAATCATGACCTATCACATAGGATTTCACTTCATTACACTGAGCAACTTTAGATTACAAACTCTTGCAATCTAGAAATTTAACTCACATATTGTAAGCTACAACTCTTGAATACCCATAGCCAAGCACACAACCACGTTTGACTAACTCAGCCAAACCAACAAATACACTCGACTAACTCTAGCCAAGGGTACCACTTAATAGATTGAATAGGTAAACTGGCTAACAACTACTGAGAATTTAAGTTACCTACAATGACTTCTTGAAAGAAGAGTAGGTTTGATTTAAAGAACAAGTGAACAAAAACTCACAACAACCTAAAGAACATAGACATAATCTAGTGTCTGGATCAGGTTCTTCAGCTTGTAAGTGGCTTTGTTCTTAAGAGCACTTGAGAAGTTGTGATGGCAAGAATTTACACAAGATTGTTTAGGTTTTCAAGTGATGCCCAATATGTTGGAACAAGTTGTATATATATATATATATATATATACACACAAGATTGTTTAGGTTTTCAGAGTGATGAATATCATTGGAACAAGTTGTGTATATATATATATATATATATATATATGTATGTATATATATATATATGTATGTATATATATATATATATTGGGGAACATGTGGGTGAGATAGAGACTACTCATCCCATGTTTGACTTAAAGCATGGACAACATACAGAGATTGATGCAGTTGGCGATAGCTTTCTCTGATTATTCTTGTAGATTGTACAACATATAGAGAGAGCATCCGCGAACGGTCTCTCTACGTTTCTCTAGTAGTTTGACAATCATCAAAACGTAGTTTCAAATTTTCAATGCAAATGACATTTATTTTTGGAATTTGGGAAGGCTAAATTAACTGCAATTAGACATGACTTGGGAAGGCTAAAGTAAATGCAATTAGAAGTGACTTTCATAGGGCCAAAACTGTTAATCATTTAATAATTGAATAATAATTGCATTAAAACGTCTCAAGAAATGTAATAAATGCCAATAATGAGAAGAGATATATTAATTATTTTGGAGGTTTTTAGGACCAAAAAATGAGGGAAAAATTCAAAATCTATATCTATATCTATATATAATATAAAGCTAGGCATAGATAAGGTGATGTGGCATCTCTCTATGGCCTCCATTTGTATTTATCTTTTTTCTCAAATTTTTAGCATTTTTTCCGTTTTTTGATCATGAATAATTTAACATAATATTGATGCATTAAAAAAAAAAACGGTGCCAAGAATGGCTCTTAATTGCCGACCGTTATAATCATTTTCACATTCATGTATGGAACGTATACGTATACATCCTTTCGGTCCACATTCCATTTTAATGGAGAATATAAAGAATCCCTATATACTCTTTCATCATGTAATCTACATGTACCAGCTCATCCAAATGTGTCCTTCCATCACAGCAGTAGCAGCAACCATGAAAATCTCA
The DNA here is from genome assembly GCF_029784015.1 of Lycium ferocissimum. Lineage (NCBI taxonomy): Eukaryota > Viridiplantae > Streptophyta > Magnoliopsida > Solanales > Solanaceae > Lycium > Lycium ferocissimum. The sequence continues at coordinate 64,222,852 of NC_081346.1, read as the reverse complement.
CCAATATTGTGTACCAAATCTAATTTGCTGATAAACTTTCAGGAGGCTTAACATCATTGGCGGATCCAAGATTCATACTTAGTTGGTTCAAGTTTTAATATTTTAGCATTGTTTTTGTTGTACTGTTAATTATAAGTTAATATCTAATATTTCTTGATATTTTAGTAGGTTCTTGCTTATATATTTATACCTTGTATAAAAAGTTACGAGTTCAATTGAATTGCTATGACATGAATGCGAAGCGGAAGATGTAGATCCATATGGGTGGTAGTTTGATGATGAACAAACTGAAATTCGTATGATCATAGAAGACATGAAGATTAACGACATGAATCATTTTTTCACGAGGAGATTTTTAATATATTTAGCATTGTACTAACTCATTTTACTGTTAAATTAAATATTAAGATCTAATATTTCTTGATATTTTAGTAGGTTTTTACATATAACATGTGTCAAAAGTTATGAATTCAGGTGAATAAAAATGATGTGAATGCTGAAGTGGAAGATGTAGATCCATATGGGTGAGAGTTTGATGATGAACAAATTAAAAGTCTTACGAACATAGAACAAATGAAGATCAACGACAAAGATTTTTTTTAGGAGATTATATTCGAATTTACGAGTTGATGGTAGTTAATTTTATTTATTATTTTGTGACAACATTATTTATCTATTAGTTTAATTTGATGAGGTTGTGGTTGGCTAGCTTGAAGTCTAGCAGATGGATATTACGTTCGAAGCTCTCAAGGAAAAAAAATTCTCGTGTGCTTTTTTTTTTTTTTTTTTTTTTTTGTTATATATTAAATTAAAGTTCTTTACGGTTAAAAATACTAATCTGCCTATGATATGGGTAATCGTCGAAGAATTGACAAGATCTAATATTTCTTGATATTTTAGTAGGTTTTTACATTTACCATGTGTCTAAAGTTATGAATTCAGGTGAATAAAATTGATGCGAATACTGAAGTGGAAGATGTAGATCCATATGGGTGAGAGTTTGATGATGAACAAACTGAAATTCTTACGAACATAGAACAAATGAAGATCAACGACAAAGATTTTTTTTTTAGGAGATTATATTCGAATTTTTGAGTTGATGGTAGTTAATTTTATTTGTTATTTTGTGACAACGTTAGTTATCTATTAGTTTAATTTGATGAGGTTGCGGTTGGTTAGCTTTGAAGTCTAGCAGATGGATATTACATTTGAAACTCTCAAGGTAAAAAATTCTCTTGTGCCTTTTTTTTTTCTTTAACATTTTTTTGTTATATATTAAATTAAAGTTCTTTACGGTTAAAAATACTAATTTGCCTATGATAGGGGTAATCGTCGAAGAATTGACAAGATCTAATAAGATTTGATATTTTAGTAGAATTTTACACATACCATGTTTCAAAGGTTATAAATTCGGGTGAATAGAAATGATGTGAATGTTGAAGTGGAAGATGTAGATCCATATGCATGGGTGGTAGTTTGACGATGAACAAACTGAAATTGTTACGAACATATAAAAAATGAAGATGTCACGATCCAATTTAAGATCGCGCGGGCACCTACCTTTCTCTCCTCGGTAGGCGAACCCTCAATCAAAATAACACATCAACCAAGTAAAGACACAATTCATTTAATCCAATATATATATATAATTAACAACGGAAACAAAATAATTTTATTAACCCAAGATTTCGTAAATGATTACAACAGTTAAATAATTACAAGACTCCATCCGACTTCTCATGACCTGGTCTAGACTAGTACAAGAGCGATTAATGTAAATTCAGAATGAAATACAACTCTAAGACTAAACCTCCATCCCAGAATGAAGTGGGAGGAGACCTTCAAGATAGGTACCGTGCATCTCCCAAACGTATCACAATCAATCACCTGAAACACTCTACACCCCAAAAGGGATGTAGCAAGAGTAGTATCAGTACAACACATACCGAGTAAGCATTATAAAAAATGACAATGGTTAGAAGCACATATCAGTAAAAAAATCACAAATAAGCATGATAAGTAACTAAATCAAAGTCATACATCTATCTACCGCTCATTATAACATCAAGACCCTTAAATCCTTTAACTCTTCTCTAATAACCACCAGTCAATTCCCCAACAGTCTCACAATAATCATATATCATAATACCATTCATTTTTAGTATAGAAGTCAACTCATCATTATGATATTCTTTATTCTACATTGTTTTAGTAAGCCAAAACATATAACTAGTCCTACGAACGATCAACGAGATAAATTAACAAGTATAAGGCAACCATAATAGGGAACAAGTACATGTCATCACCTAAGTAGAGCATCTAAACTCAAATGTGCCAAGTCATCATATATCCAACCCAAAACCAACATCACAAGTAAAACACCAAATCATCTCAATATAAGCCATGATGCAATGCAATGCAATAATGTATGAATGCAATGTAATGCCATGCAATGCTGTGTACACATGTACTCCGGACGGAATACCTCCACGTCTCGGTAGCACAACCCAAGGTGACTCGCGAAGTCTAAGTGCTACTCATCCCGGATCTTTGCCCAACAGACAAACGAGACTCCGGATCTTTGACCACGGAGGGTTTTCACTAGCACCACCCTGAGGGACCCGCGAACTTCATGCACTCACTCAATCCACAATTCCGAGACAACCATCGGATATCGAACTCTCACATCACTTTCATCCAACCAAGCCCAGCTCATCACAGTGTTTCATCAAGTACCAACAATGGATCAACAGTATATCATGAAGGATGAGAATGCGTGCAATGTACGTGTCAACATCATTAATCAATCAATATCACAATTCCAAACATGGGTGCGCCAACAATATCATGAAAGACTACACAAGTCATATAGAACTCTATTCCTCGTATCAACATCAACCAGTAAGATACTATAATGTCACAAACCCGATGGAACAACAGTTTCTAATATCTACTACCAACACGTAGCATCAAGCTAGCAACAATAGCACAATCAAGCCACATAATAATATTACCTCACTCCCTTACTACTTATCAATATTAATACATGGTAATTCACCTTATACTTACAAGACTTCACTAATACCTAGTCTAGAATCAATTTTATGATCGTTGGTACATTTATCCGTTTCAATACCAAAGGAGATTCAATATTATTAGCATAGAACCAATTAGGCGCATCTTACGGAAGTTTCTCACCAAGGAACATAGAAAAATAATTAACAACAACTACTTCCAAGACACATACAATCCACCGATATTCAAGGGAAACCAACACAAGAATCCTAGGGAATCTATATGCCACAAGCCCAACACAAACATCAATAAAAGTACCATCGTAAGAATCCATCCCAAATCTCCAATACCTATACATGCATTCTCCATTTGTTCTAATACAAGAATATGTAAATCTAACCGGAGTCTACCAAAAAGGAAGCCATAATCTACCTCGAGGTCGAGCGGGTTTCACGAACATCCCTAGATCTTTGGTTCGTCCATCACGCCGTAATCCACATGAGGTAACTTGAAACAACCATTAGACCAAAAGTAGGATTCATCATTAGAGCATTCCAAGAGGTTCGGATTGATAACGGAAGTTTGGGAATCCATACTTCTTCTAGATTTGCTAGACCTTTCACACTAAATGAACTCTCTTGCAACCATCAGAAGCTAAGAGATTTCCTAACCTCTACTCATGATAAAAGTCAACCACTTAAACTACTAGCTAAGTAAAGTCGCCATCTTTAACTCTATTCCATAGAAGGCCATTTCAAGATTTATGGAAAACCCATTTACAATTTAGGAAGAAGATGGAAATCCAAGTTGTTAACCATTCTAGGGTGGAGGACAAGAGAGCTTTAAATCATGGGAATCAATGTGAAGAACAAGCTAACCGATCATCCCTCTAAATCTTGGATTGGTGATACTCCTTTTGTTAGCTCTCTAGGTGAAGATCTTAGGAACAATTTACTATGAGAAGAAGGGGTTAGAAGAGGTTAGGAGGGTTTCCACTTCTAAGGAAATCTGAATGTGAGCTCTAAAAATGCTTGAGCGACGGCTGGACTTTAGGGTTTTTAGAAAAATGGGGTCAATTCCCGAAATCAACTCTTAAATAGGGATTTTCACTTTATATTAGGGGTGGGCATAAATACCAAAAACCAAAAAATAGGACCGAATCGAACCGAACTACTTTGGTGTCCACCTTCAAAAAATCGAAACCGAAATAGCCGAACCGAAGTTTGATAAAACCGAACCGAAGAACCGAACCCCTCCGAAATTTAATACATTACCCAAAAAAATTAAAATAGTCCAAGCCATTAAGTTTAAGCCCAAAAAAAACCCAATTGTAATAAGCCCTCTTTTGCTTTTGTATCCCTAATTTTTCACTTCAGTTGAGAAAATCAAATATCCTTAACAAAGAAAGGTGACTAGGATGTGTCTTTAGGATTAATGTATGTCCTTTATGTGTTTTCTTAATTATTCTTATGGTATATATATAACACCTAGTAATCCTATATCATGGTTATGGTTTTCTGTTCTTGTGTATCCTATTTGTTTGATTTTGATTTCAATTTATCAGTTTTATGTTTTATTGCTTTTGAGAATATGAATTAGTGTAAATGGAATCTCTTCTAATATCATATCAAAAAAATCAAATTGAAAAAATCGAAACCGAACCGAACCGAACTTCAAAAAACCGAAACCGAAAGAATCGAACCGAACTAGTTAGGTTCGGTGTTCGTGTCCACCTTCAAAAAATCAAAACCGAAATAGCCAAACCGAAGTTTGATAAAACCGAACCGAAGAACCGAATGCCCACCCCTACTGTACGTCACCGCTCCAGCGATATGGGAACCGCTTCGGAGGTGACACTAAGGCGGCTGAGGGGCCGCCATGGCGGCTAACTGGCCAATACACTTGCTGCTTTAGCGGTGAGACAACCGCTACAGCGCCACTGCTGTAGCGCCTATCCAGCCGCTGTGGTGGCTCAACTGGGCCTAGTGGCCCAAATTTCAGGCTCTCACGTGATGCGCACAACGGGTTCTATTAAATTAGCGATTTCCAGAAATATAACTGAACGAAGACATTTTTAAAGAGTCAGAGTTGCGGGTTTCCTTAACGTTCGCAGTAACGATGAAACGGGTCGTTACATAAGATACCAATTGAACAACCGTTCGTCCTCGAATAGCAAGGGAATGAACAGGCGCTAACGGTGACACATTTAGCAGCCAGGACCTTAATAATACATTCTTACTCTCGTATCTCGAATTAAACAGAAGGAAATAGGACGAATATCGTAGCCGAGGAACCTTTTGTGACTTAGCGCACTCAGACATAACTCAAAAGAAAATCACCTGGTTATACTCGACTGTTCCGAGTCACGTACCCAACACCATACTTGTGATCACCACCTACTCTCATAACTCGCATTATAATCTCGAGCAATTAGGAGTCTGCTGGATTACATAAGCTTCCCAAAGTATCAAGACAAGAATAACTCAAGGATAATGAGCGATTAGCTAGAGGTCCACTATATGATGTAAGGCTCGAAATATACCGAAACGTATTCAAGAACTTTATGGGCAGAATTTGGTCAGGCCGCTCTAGCGGCTGTCAAACCTCCGGGACAACATCGCTATAGCGCAAATAGGGGCCGCTGCTGCGGTCACAACAATTAGCAAGCAGCCACCATATCGGCATGTATGACCGCTATGACGCCGCCGCAGCGGCGGTGACGTTACCGCTACAGCGGCGACTCGCTGGACAGAATATAAAGAGGCAGTAGCCTCTTGCTCTTCACTTCCCACTACTCCCATAACCGAAAAAATCTCTCCACATTCTTCAATATTCGTACCCCCACTCCTATTCTACTCTAACTAAAACTCTCCCATACCTTTAATCTTCCCAGTCAACACAACACAAAGCTCCCCAATCACCAATTTTTCTCTCATCCACAAGAAGAAAAGGAAGGTTCAAGGCAAGAAAAATTTCAACTTCCATCCACTCCTTCAAGCCTTCAAAAACAAGGTAAGAATTCATTTCCCCTTACTCCCTAGTTAAACGATAAAACCAAAATTAGGAGTAACAAGCCTAAAAGGATGGGAGTTTTGTAGTACAAAGTTGGGGTTTTTGGGTTTTGGGTTGATACACCACTAAGACGAAAATTAAGAGTAATTGAAACTAGTTAATCGTTAGGATAACCTCCTCCTCGAACGTAGCTTGGTTATAGAGTTGATTTAAGCCACAAAACTTGAATATAGTAAAGAAAATTCTTTGAAGAAGATTTTTGGATTGTCTCAAAATTCGGGCTGGTTTGTTGTTAGAATAGCACTTCCAATAAGGTTAGAAATTCATGCATACTAATTTCCTGCCCGATCCGTGCTTAAAAACAAGTTTTTGACTCAAAGTTTGGTGTCAAAATCTGGAAAAGTCGGGGGTTCTGTCGGGGACGACGATGCCGTTACAACGGTTCGTTAACCGCTGCAGCGTTGCCGCTGTGGCGGTCATCAAGAATTTGTACAAGACCACTGTGGCGGTCTGTGGTTTGTCATAGTGGTACCGCTATGGCGATCTGCAGACTGCTACAACGGCACCTGCAGATTCTGCAGCTGAGCAACTTTCGACATAGGATAGATTTTGATCGTGTTTTTCACGCTGTTCTTACTAGAATGATATGAAACTGACAAGACATGGATTTAACACATTTCTAATTCTTTTACAGGCACAATGGCTCAAAACCAAGAGGAGGTACCATAAGACGAGGAGGTGCCTACTTAAGACAAACTTCCCACTCGTCCGCACTGAACTAGAAATCCATTCCTTTGCTATTTGAGCAGGAATTTGACATGTCCAATGTGGAAACGCGTGCTCCTGATTTCTGGAACTGGTTGTTAAGGACAATGTGGACTCGTTTGGTTAGGGACCCGGCGATTGCAACGAATCATATGTAAGGGAGTTTTATGCTATGGTGCCCACACTTGATTGGGATTCTCCCAGCCTGGAGGTCATAGTAAGGGGTACTCCAGTGAAGGTGGGGTCAAGGGCTATTAATCGGGTCTACAGGCTAGACGATCACCCGAAGGAGCCCTATGCAGAGAAAACAGCTGAGAAGGATTTCATGTGGCTAGCCTCCAAACTGGTGCACGAGGATGATTAGAGAAGATCTTTTGGGCTCATGGTAGGGGGGCGATATATAGTGATCACTTTATCAAGCTAATGCAAAGAGATGAAGCCGCACCTGTTTATCGTCGGGTCCGTTGTGAGGGCGTTGGGAATTCTAAGTTTAACCGGCTCGCACATACCTCATAAAAGGAGGGAGGTGTCCTCGGGGAAGTACATGTTTCTGTGAATCTATTAAAATGGAAAGTCGAAAAAACCCGCCAACCACTTAATGGTGCTCTAAAGGATACGTTTTAGAGTCGCCACCTAATTTTTAGGAAATTAGGAAAACTAATAAAAGGGTTCATTTAAAATTATTTAAAAGAAACCTAATCTACCAAAGTCTGGGTAAGGGTGCTGGTGATCCCCCGGAAAAGGTGTTAGGCACCTCGATATTAAGGATCCGCTCAATTGCGGTTTACCTACGGGTTCGAATAGTTTACCTTATGATTATAAATTGTTTTGGACAAAAATTGCTTAAGTCTAGATTTCCGCAATAAAAGGGTGTCATTTACATGCAAAAAATTCATTTTTAAGAAATCGTCGAAGTATAATTCTACTCAAAATTGAGAGTGAGAGTCGGACTTGAACACCTAAGCTAATACCCGAAGGCTCTTAGCCTAGGTAGGACTCCACGTAAGTCCACCAAAAAAGATTATTTTTTTTTTTTTAAAAAAAGAAGTATTTTAAGTTTATGAAAAGAGTTTTATGAATATAGTTTTAACATACTATCATACTATATATACCGTAATTGATTATACTATGTTACTTGTTTTTAATCTATCAATCATATTCTTTATTTAGCCAAATTTTAATCCTATTTTTTTATACATATTTACGCAAGTTTTAAACGTCCAAAATCAGTCCAAAAACGGTCCTAAAAGTGCCAAAGCCCCAAAGTTTCAATAATGTCAATTTAGTCCAGTAATTTTCCCAAGTCCAGTGTTCCGAGTCCAAAACAGTCTCTTGGCCCGTTTTTATTTTTAATTTACACGAGTTTGAATTTAGTAAAGAAATCAATTTTAGCGACTCTAAATTGTATGACAATCATAAAGGGTTCCAACATACTGAATTTAAAGGCACAAATACGAATTTAAATTGCATAAAGTAAAGAGTAAGGGTTTTGGGCCGACCAAGCCCAAACGAAGGTACTATGCAAGTTGGTCCCTAAGTCCATATGTATGCTCCATTATGCTCCGAATTTGTTCGACTCGATCTAGATACGTTAGTGGGCCCCGTAGGGTCCACCAACGGGTTTGGGGTGGACAAGGATGCAAACAAGTATACATAACATTAGTATACGCCCACAAATTAAATGAAGTACAAAATTAAGAGGCTATGACAAATATGATAATGATAAATGAATTGCAACTTTGTTGGGCCAAACCCGTACAAATACAACTCAAGACTCGTCACACAATGTCGCGAAAAAGAGGCCTAAAACACCGATAATGATTCAGTAGACAGGATGACTACAAGTGACGAGCCCAAGCAACAAGCTCCAACTCGATTACATCTCAAATTTTTCTAAGTGTCAAGAATACTATACGCACATACAGTTGATATACTATTTGGATTCCTTCTCAAATTTTCAAAGCAGTCAAAATCATGGTATACTCGTTATACCATTAGTATACCATTGAAGAATAAACCCTTTAAAGGACGTGCCCTCCAGTATATACTAGAAAGTTAATGGAATATTGGAAGATATATATATATATATATATATATATATATATATATATATATATATATATATATATATATGCTTCATATTCCATTAACTCTAGACTACCACATTCCTAAGTATTCATGTTAGAGCCCGTATATTGTACGTTTGAAAATTCCCAGTAATGTTGTGGAAAGTTAAGGGTAAGAGACCATTTTCAAAAATTATTTTAATGGACGAGTTGTTAGAAATATTATTTATGACTATTATAAGTATGGAAATATTGTGAAAGGTTAAGGGCAAAAGAGAGAAATTCGCAAAACGGGCCGTGGAAATAATGTGAAAGGCTAGGGGTAAAATGGTAATATTAAGAGAAGTCGAGGGCAAACCGGAATTTCACAAAAGGAGTTCTTTGAAGGTCTGCAGAAGGCCATATTGGCTATGGGACAAAAAGAAGAGGAAGGGAAAACTAAATAAATAAATAAGATGACAAAATAAGTCATCCTCAAAGTTAATCTTAAAATTCTGTAAAAATAAAGAAGTGCTATGTGCTAAAATTTTCTAATTGAGGGACTAAAACATAAATATGGAAAAATGTGGAAGGCATGTATATATATATATGAGAGTCACTTTTAATTGATGGGAACAAGAAAGAAAGAAAGAAAGAAAATGAGAGAGAAGAAAGAAGAGGCTCCTACGACAGGGAGAAAAAATTTGGCCCCTTGAAATCTTGTCCAAAAAAATTATTTCTTCTAGTATTCCTACTAAGTTCAAGGTCCCTTACAACATGGAGTAGTTGTTGGAGTAACAAATCATTTGTGCAAACACGCCCCTAGCCGAGCGAAGAGATAAAATGAATAAAGGTAAGTGGTCAACCTCTTTTTTATGTGTTATAAATGATTTGTGAAGTGTAGGTGGTATGAAGAAATGCATGAAATTCATGGAAGTAATGTGAGTTGTGTGTATGGCCGTGTGGTAGTGTTGTGGCCGTGGGTGTGTGTTGTTGTTGTGTAGAGAAAGAATGAATTAATGTTATTAGTATTTTGGTTGTTGTTGTAGGTAAAATAGAAATGAGTGAAAATGCATGAAAATATGTAAGAAGGGGTTATGGTCGAATAGTAGGTGTTTTGGTAAGTTAGTGTAAATTGAGGTTATTTGGTATTCTAGTTGTCGTCATTATGAACTATGTGACAAAGAATGAAGTGTTGTTGTTAAAGCGAGCGTGACATGAAGGATGGTAAAATGAATGGTCGTTGTTGAATTGAAAGGTTTCGGATAAAGTAGTACGTTGATTGAATTGTTGGAAGATTATGTGAATTGAATTGAATTGAATTGAATGAATTGAATTAAATTGAATTGAATTGAATTGAATATAGACGCGCTGCTCGAATAATCGGCTAGTATTGTTGTTGGATTGGCCGAGTTGAATTCTCGGTTTGTTGACGTTGGCTACGAGCCATATTCTCGGGACGGTGTATTTACAGTAGAGATGGCCGCCGAAAATTTCGAGATTATAAGTAAATGTATTTGAAGGGTTAAGAGAGGCATATGATAATGAACCTAACAATTGCGTTAATCGTCTTGAATGTAGACTAGCGGCAACAAGTTTGGACGAATAAGCGTAGCTAGTAAGGCGCGGGCGCAGTATGTTAAGGCTGCCCTTTTTCCTTCTATGGCATGAATCATATGTGAGATTTTATAAATGTTCCCATAACGTCCTTATTTTCAAAAGCTAGAAGTAATGGTTTTAAAGCATGATTTTCCTTCCTAAAAGTTTATGAACGTTTTTCCAAAATATCCATTTTTCTCTAAAATCTAAGTTTCATGATTTTGAAAGTTTTTTATGATCAAAACAACGACTATGATTTTATGATGACAATGATTTATGTCTAGATACGAGAAAATTACTAGGACGAAGATACAATGTCGAGATATGTTCTTACCATGAATACGACGATATGAAATATTGGGTTATTTTTGAATAATGGCCTTGTTTATATATATATATATATATATATATATATATATATATATATATATATATATATATATATATATATATATATGCTCTCCATTCGGATGTCTGAGCTTCGTGTTGATTTTGGTATTTCATTTACAATTTTTAATTTGAAAAAAAGTTTGAGTTGACGATTAAGGGTTCCATACTGTAATCGGAGCGCGCGTCATGCCTTACGTCAGTCGGGGTGTGACAAAGTTGGTATTTGATTCGGCTCCTCGCATGCATGTTCGGCAGACGGTGTACTAGTGCCTAGTCTTGTTTATCGGAGTGTTGTGCACCACATCTATAAACAGGAGGCTACGAGACATTGATAGGGTACACCTTTTCTTTCATGGCGCAAATCGTCATGCGTAGCCGTGTTGTACATAAAGTCCCTAATTTAATAACCTTTGTGTGCTTTCAAACAATGCCTAAGAAGGGTGCAAGCGACGGCAGCCACCGAAGGGCAAAGCAAGCTTGGGGGATGAGGTAGTTAGCCAAGCCCCCAGGTCTACTAGAGTGCTATGGATTACGCCGGAATAAGATCCAAAAAGAAGAGTCCTCCCACCTCCCATTAAGAGGCTAAGCAGTGGCACTCCATACTTACCCCTGGGCCCAAAGACTCAAAGATCCGTATCTCCATTCGTTATTACTCATACGCTGCTTTTACGGAGATTAGAGAAATGAAAGATGCTATACATTTGTTAACTCAAATACTTGCCACCCGTGACCGTACAAAGAGACGACCTCTTCGGTATCGGGGACAGGGTCGGCGAGCTGCCAGTGGCACGAGATTTTCTTACATTATATCCTATGATGTTAAGGGCAGCTGATCTCCATGTCGATCCTCGGAGAGTTCATAGATGGTAGCAGCCTATGCTAAATGATGCAGCATCACCAGCAGACCGTTGAGTAGCTCGTTTATAGGCCATAGGCATAGCAAAAATGGTCCACTAGCCTGATGTTTTCGGCGGGTACTTATCTTCCGCCCACTTATGTTTCGCATGCCTTTTTACGCCACTATATGCCAAAAGAATTGAATTTTACTAATGATTTTACCTTAACTCCGATGTGGTAGCATGTCCGTTAGAGAATATAGTGTGGAGTTCGAATAAGAGATATGCCCCTACTATTGTGCAGGAAATGGAGGATAGGTGCCCATCACACCACAGTGATAGGGTTGGACACCGGAGTATGGTAGGAGATGTGTATCTCCGCGTTGGTACTGGCGCGTGTGTATAGATATTGATCGTATCCAAGCTTATGCCGATAAAGTGAGGATCGTAAGCGCCAACGAGAGGCTATTTCGAGAAAGTGGTATGTCGATACCAAGAGGGCGATTTAAGGTCGGAGTAAGGGTTCCACTAGCGAGAGCGGTGCCCCAGCATGCTGCACCATGAAAGGGGAATGGACTCCCAACGTAGAGAGAAATCCCTCGGCCCACGATATCGCAGTTCTTCCCATGCATTATCGGTCCTCGAAAGATTGCATGGTCGGGGAGAGGGGACTTGCCCCTATCTCGATGTGGAAACAATGCGGAAGGGTCATGTAGGACAATGCCGACGTGTGTGTTATCGGTGATCCGTCACGTGATATTTGCTAGAGATTGTCCACAAGGAGTGGGCCATATTCTACGAGAACCAAAAGAGTAGCAGGATCGCCACCTTCGGTAAGAGCCCCCGCGACCAAAGACTTCTTCCGGCCGAGGTAGGGGCGGCGGTAAGCAATAACCGGGAAGTGACGGGCCAGGATCGAGAGAAAACGGGGTGGGAGTATCTGTGTCCCGAGGCACCGCAGATGCACCATCGTGTAATCTAAATTTCTTACGGTTGATTGTCTTAATCAAGCGAATGATTTATATGTGCCGTAACCTAAAGAACCCTCCCCAAAATTTATAAGACCTATAAGGTTAATTTAACATTCGAGGATGAATGTTCTAAAAGGGGGGAGGATGTTATATCCCGTGTTTTTGCACATTCGGAAAATTTGGATATAATTGTGATTTGTAAGAATAAGGCCATATTTGATTTTATGTATGTGTGTTGTTCTTATGGAAAATATGGTGTGGAACATTGAGGAAGGCCAAGGGCAAAATTAGGAATTTGAAAATTAGTTTCGGGAATTACAAAAAGATTCTATGAGCCAATTCGTCAAAAAAAAAAAAAAAAAAGGAAAATCGAGGCCCAAGAGGAGAAGGGTGGCTGCCAACCCATGGCCCAAACTCACCAAATTGATTAAATTTTTTCCATGTGCTAAATTAATATAAGGATCATTATCCTTATGAAACTTCAAGAAAAAAAAGAGAAATCAAGAGCAAAGGAGAGAAGGCCACGGCCAAGAGAGAAGGAGAAAAAAAAGAAAATTTTTTTTTCCAAGCCTTCAACTTTGATTCAAGAATTCCAAAATTATTTTTGTATTCCTAATAAGTTCAAGATTCTCTACAAAGTGGTGTATTATTTTAAGATAGGAAGCTTGATATTGTGGCAAGGAGAATTCAGGAAAAGGTAAGAATTTCTTGTTTCTTTTTATGTTATAGAAGATTTATGGATGTTAGAGTGAATGAAGTTGAATGGAAATCATGAAAATTATGATGAATATGGTATGTGTGTGTGTGTGTGAGTTGTAAGTTGTATTCTAGTTGTGGTGTGACTTTAGTGAAATGAAAGTTAATGAATTTGCATATTTGAAATTAAGGTGTCGTGCGAACGTGAAGTGGAATGGAAGGTTAATGGTTCTTGTTGTCATTGGAAAATATGTTGTAAGGTTGTTGTTGAAAATATGCAACTTTGTGGAGTTCATGTAAATATAAGAATGAAGTCGTTAAGATGCAAAATATTGCGGATTGTTAATGAAATTGGAAGACAAAAACGTGTTATGGATGTTGAAAGTTGGAAGCTTTGGATGAATTATGGTTGATGGAAACTTTGGTATGATTTGCTTGGAAATAATTAATGCTTTATTGTTTGCATGGTCTTGAATTAGTAAATGAATATGAAAATATTGATATTGATTTGAAATGCAAGTTGGAGTGGAAGTTGTTACGTTATGAAGAAAGAGACTATTTGTGTTATAATGTGTTTTTGAAGATCGATGTTGCTATGTTGTGGATATTGGTTGGTTGGTTGTGATGTTTGAGCCGAGTCATACTCTCGGGGCAGCTATATTTATAGGGGAGGTGCTGCCCAAATTTCTGTAAACAAGAAAGGGCCAAGAATGAATCTCTAAAGACTTATAACTTACAATTGGTAATTGTGACCATTTGTAGATTTTACGAGCAAACGGGATTTGAGTTTAAGCGAGCGTAAACGTCCGTAAGGTATGTAAAGCTATTCCTTTCCTTCTCTTGGCATGTCCTAGGTGTACTAGGTTTGGATTTGTGCCTTGGGGGTTATTCTGTTCATAGAAATCCAAGTCTGAATTTGAGTACTATTCATTCAGTATGATTGAATTAGGATCTTCATATCTTGTTGGAAAAATGCTCAAACACCTATAACTTGCATAAATGTAATTGAATTGCCTTGAACTTTCAAATGACCCCATTAAGTTCTATAATATATTTTGTGGAGTAATAATGTTCCTAAAATGATTATCGCTTCGGTTCTTCAAAAATGGCTTCTGAAATACTCGTAACTTCCTCGCACTAAGTCTCGTTGACTAAAACTTGTTTTGGCTTTTAGGTGTAGTAAGTAAATGTGAGTTTGATTTTCTTTTTTTTTTCAAAATCACTCCGAAGGGAGTGTGATATCTTATTATATAAGACTCTTAACCACTCCGGCGGGGTGCGAGATTTTACCATTTCATTCCACCTACGACTTATGTCTACTTTCCACAACGCTATTATTATTATTATTATTATTATTATTATTATTATTATTATTATTATTATTATTATTATTATTATTATTATTATTGCCCGGGATTAACATTATGTCACGAGTGGCATGGCCCGGCGGGGGTAAGCGTATGTACGAGTGGCATGCACGAAGGGGCTAGAATATTATGTCGGGACCGGCGTATGTCCGAAGGGGCCGGGGGTAGACGTATGTTGGACCGCATGCCCGAAAGGGCCATCATCTTATTTCGGGACGGCATGCCATAAGGGGCCAGATAGACGTATGTCGGGACCCACCCGAAGGGGATTATTATCATTATTGTCATTGTTGTTAATTATTATTATCATTATTAGTCTTAAGCGTCCGAAGGGGACTATTTTTATTTGGACATTAAATTCATCCGGTATCTAAATTTGCTTACCGTTGTACTTTCTCGATTCATGCTTCGTTGATGCTTTCCCTGTCGTCATATAAATGCGACCCCTTTCTTCCAAGGCGTTTCGTACCGCGTGTCCGCAGGCGCCGTCCCGGCGATCCATTAATTAGGGGGACCAACATCGAGTCGATGTTCCTCTTGTTTCGGGAGGTCGTCCTGCTTTTAGGCCAGCTTATATATTGTACAGTGTCATGTTTCAGAAGTACAACGAACGAGCATGGGAGTTATAGTTCCGTTTTGGCTTTGCCGGCCATCATTTTGTTGTGCAAAAATGGCAGAGGCCTTTTGGTCTGCCTTTGTCCTATGTCGTGTATATATATATATATAACGTGTTTTGAGATGTCTTGAGCTTCGTGTTGATTTTGGTATTTCATTTACAATTTTAATTTGAAAAAAAAAAGTTTGAGTTAACGTTTAAGGGTTCGCTCGACTCTGATGAGAGTCGGGTGCCCGTCATGCCCTGACGAAAGTTGGGGTGTGACAGGAACCTATTAAGCCGTGTGTATATGTTGAACACCTTTGAATGCATAAAAGTTTTTTTTTTTAGAAGAAAGGAAAACTACAAACACCTCATCACTGATCTCCCAATAATTGAACAAATATTTCCAAAAGGCAAGATAGATTGAAATCAAGTAGTTTGAACCCAGGGAAAAACATAAGAAGCTAATCCACACAAGATCACACAATCAAATCTAAATTGCTCTAAGGAATCAAGCTTATCTTTGAGAACTTGACTAGAATGTGTCATTTGATTCGCTTTCTATTCGTAGTCTCGGCTGTTACATTTAGGCACCGGGGGATCAAACAAATAGACGAAGTCTTGTTTTACCTTTCAGCTTTTCAAGTGTGTAAGTCAACTCATATTATCATAATTTCTCAATGTTCATTCTTTCGCTTAACAGATTACACATTCATGGCCGGGAAATATTTAGTTTTGCAAGATCAGGCAAGGATGGATCTCATATCACTTAAGCTAAGCAAAAAAGCTTATGTAATTCATAGTAGGGCTATGTGAATTCATAGTAGGGCTATGTGAAGACATAGATATATATCAAGTAGATAGAGTACATGCACAGAGGTTACAAAGTGAAGCAACCATGGCAGTTTCTCACAAGACACCAAACAGAGGGATTCCAATGGCCACCATCACATATTGCTTTTCCTATTTCTACTCATTTTTTTTTAACTTAGAAACCTATATAAATGACTAAAAGCAAGTAGGCAGGTTCCTTTCATTTTTACCCTTTAATCTATCTTTACACTCCATTAATAAGTCATTTAGTAAGAATAGCATCTTATTTTATGATTGCAACCCTAGCGAGCCATAACAATCGGATATCACAAACAAGGTATTCATACCCCTTTCATTTACTTTAACACCTTCTTTAGGAAATGTCACCAAACGAGCACTAAACGGTGCCTTAATTTTTAGAACAACAAAACTTAGATCACTTTCTAAACTGGGCAAAGCAATAGATTTAGTTTTAAAATATGTATTTATCTCTTTTCAAATCATTTATGGTTCAAGAACTGCCATACAACTTTACACTTAACTAACACAGGAGTTTTAAGATTTATAACTAAACTATCCTTTGAAAAAAAGCCAAACAAAACCAATGGAACAGTAACTCATAGTTAAAATATGCCTCTTTCTTTATTTTTTAAAACATTTTAAGCACATTCTTAGCTTAAGCTAATATAAGACCAAAATAGTAGTATCACAACACATAAGACATGTCAATATAAATGATCAATATAAGTTAAAAACACCTTTGAGCGCTTTCACTTAGCTCAAACTACAAATCCACAATAGCAACACCAGGATACCAAACAGACCATGTAAACAATAATCAATACAGAAAGCATTTTAAGCAATTTGAACAAACATCTATACGGAGAAATAGCCTCTCAAGCAAATAAATAAGGTAAATGAAGTTGAGACAAGTTGTTACCTTTTTTAGTGGGCAACCTAAAGATCAAGGCGAAGTTGATCAATACTTCATGCCAACAACCAAAGAAACCTTTAAACAACCTTGCTTTTGTATTTTTTGTGTAATAAAATCCCTATTCCAAGAGTAGCACAAGTCTTTTTATAGCATTCTTATATAGTATAGTAGTAATATTTTCAGATATTAGTGTAGTATATTGAGAGGAAAATTTAAGACTTTCTAGGATTCTTGATACTCAAAGGTTTTTTAGAAAGAAAAATCCAGGATGCTTTTTATGGTCATAAGACCTTCTATATATAGTAGGAGTAGGACTTAGGACAAAGAGTAAAACCTAAAATACAACGAAATTTCTCTCATTCTCAAACCCTAAATAAAAAAAAATCAAATTCAATAAAAGACAAACCGATTTCTCAACAAGTCGTACTAATAGTCTTGTAACTTCATCGAAATTTGTACCAAATCACACAACAAAACAAAAATGCGATGGATTACGCTTGAAATCCAAATAAAATTCCAAGAAAAATAGGAAATACTAACATAGTACAGTGAGTCACATAAGCAGCCAAAATTAGTACAACACAGCGTTCACAAAGTACATTAAAGGATAAAATTCCCCAAAATTCCCTAACCGATTTGGATCTCTTGGGATTTCTCCCTTTAATTCTCTCCATTTGTGTGTCATAGTACTAAGATAACAGCAGGCTCAAAGGTCCTTGTCCATGGCCCCTACGACACGGAGAAAATAAGAGTAAATTCCCAAATTAAGATTTCGAATCGAACATGAAAACGTGATTAAAACTTAGAAATAAACCTGCCATTAGCGTTAGGAAGACAACGGGAGCAAAACCCCTCAAGAATTTGCCCGAAAGCAGCCATGAAATGGCCATGGCAAAGATCGTAAAACTCAATCCCTAAAATCGCCATTGAAGGGGGTTAGAGTTGGAGAGATACGCTGACGGGTAAAATGGGACCAAAGTTGCTCATTTGCAACTTTGGTCCTTTATCCAATATATACCCTCCCCCTTTTAAATTATTTAACAAGTTTTTAAAAAACCCCTTGAGTTTAAAACATGATTTAAAAGGTCCCTTGTGCATAAGTTAAATAAACATGTACAATTTCATGAAACTAGCACGTAAGTTCATACATATAAACAAAAGTTGTAACACGTCGTTTTAAAATACGAGCTTCGATACGAGCCCAATATTGACATAGTTCCGAGCAATATTTTAAAAATGCGGTCAAAAGTGCCGTAATTCTTACGTTGTTTTAAATTAACAATTTTTTCGAGATGGACGGAACAGAATGTATATCTTCTTTTTAAATCAAATTCGTAAAAGTAAATAACTCGTAATTTCTTGTAATCGTTAATTTTATAAAAAAAAAAAATTAAACGCCAATTTTTCAAAAAAATTGAGATTTTGAATTAAAATTTTTAAGTATCCTGATCTCTTGGACTCGGGAAATATGAAAAATTAAAATATACGCTTTACGCGGTGAAATTAGGTGTCAACATCTATCCCTCTTCGAACACCCATGATGTGACCTTTGCTCGTGCCCTTGTTGTTGCTTGTATCCTGGCCGACATACCTGTAAATGTGGGAGTGCAGATTATTGCGAAGTGGAAGGATTTCCTGGAGAATGGTGGAGGGAACTTGATGTCTCCCGTCTCACACTTTTGCCGGAGGGCTAAGGTTCCCCGGCGAGGGTGATGATGGACCGGGCCCGCTACGATGCTGTTTCATCACTACGGGTGAAGGGTTACAGAACCGCGGTCGTCAGTCGAAAGAGGAGGAAGGTGGACAATGCATGTGAGGGGGGAAGTGGAGCCGGGGCTGACACTGGGTCTGGAGATGGTGTTGGGATAGAGGCTCCTCGTATCTAGGGCCCTTCTGAGTGCGTGGACTCGCGCTTTGATGAGATGATCACCATGTTCCAGATGATGTCCACGCCTTCTGACAGGTCCGGTTCATCAGGAGCTGCCACTAGCTACCCCACTCATGAGGAGATGAAGGGGTATTTTGAGACTCAGAAGAAGATGGGTGAGTCACTCACCAACCTGTAGACTGCATATACCACGCTGGCTAAAAATCACAGTGAGCTTCGCAGTGACTTTGACTGAGAGAAGATGAAGAACAAGTCATGTGGCAAGCTTCACATCAGGTCATGGAGGGGCATCAAGGGAGTGTGGGGTAACATGTATCCCAATGTACCAATGCCAGTGGAGGACGATGATGACTCGGAGCTGTATTCCTTCGAGAGTGTGCCCGTGATGATTGTGGCTAGGGTGGATTTGGTGATACTGGTGGTGGCAGCTCTGATGATGATGGTGCGACCAGCATGCTGTCAGCCTAGAGATCCCCTTCCCCTTTCATATTCATGCTTGGTTGCCCTTGCAAGGCTTTCTATTTTTCAGACAATTTTTATTGGGTTTCTTGCTTGGCTTGGACGTTTAGACAGTTTTTCTTAGTTTTCTTATGTTTGGATTTTGTGGTTTGGCCTTCTCGTTTTAGCCATTCCTTTTTGATATTTCTTATAATTTGGGTCACAAAAAGTTTTTGGATGATTTTCGCCCCTTGCCGGGCTTGTTTCATGTATCGTTTGTAGGGACTTTTTTTGTGTCGTGCTTCTTTTTTATTTTTACTGAATTTAGAACAGGAGAAGGTAATGCAAACAGGGGAATTGCAGGTCTCTAATCTCAGGCACACCGTTTCTGCGGTCTCTAGCGGTCCCGCTTCGGGGAAAAAGGGACGGCAACAATGGTCAAAGTGAAATTGGGTCTACCATCGCGGCTACGAAGATGCCGTTATAGCGGTGCCGTCACGGCGCTGAACGACCGTTGTGGCGGGTACACCGAATGGTAACGCTTCAACATATTCAACATTTTGTTTGTACTCGCAGAATAAACCAGATAAGATCCTCGCACGAACCAAGTCGCAACAGCAACGAAACACACTCTCCTGCGTAGATACCAATTGGAACCACCCAATTACCAATTGAATCCATTGAGATACCAATTTGACCGAAGTAGCACGATTTGAAAGAAATAGGGAAAATTTCCTAAATGCTCTATAGCCTCCCATGGATGGGCACGGACGTCTACATACCATTCCATGAGACTCTACTAGACATTGCTCTTGTAGTTGTGAGACCGGTAACCTAAGCTCTGATATCAACTTGTGACAACCCAATTTAGGATCGCGCGGGCACCTATCTTTTCCTTCTCGGTAGGCGAACCCTCAATCAAAATAACACATCAACCAAGTAAAGACACAATTCATTTGATCTTATATATATATATATATATATATAATTAACAACGGAATTTTTTTTTTATTAACCCAAGATTTCGTAAATGATTACAACAATTAAATAATTACAAGACTCAATCCGACTTCCCATGACTTGGTCTAAACTAGTATAAGAGCAACTAATGTAAATTCAGAATGAAATACAACTCTAAGACTAAACCTCCATTCTGGAATGAAGTGGGAGGAGACCTTCAAGATAGGTACCGTGCATCTCCCAAACGTATCACAATCAATCACCTGAAACACTCCACACCCCAAAAGGGATGTAGCAAGAGTAGTATCAGTACAATCAACACGTACCGAGTAAGCATCATAGGCCGACAATGGTTTGAAGCACATATCAGTAAAAGAATTCACAAATAAGCATGATAAGTAACTAAATCAAAGTCATACATCTATCTACCGCTCATTATAACATCAAGACCCTTAAATCATTTAACTCTTCTCTAATAACCACCAGTCAATTCCCAACAAGTCTCCAATAATCATATATCATTATACCATTCGTTTTTAGTATAGAAGTCAACTCATCATTATGATATTCCTTATTCTACATCCTTTTAGTAAGCCAAAACATAGAACTAGTCCTATGAACGATCAACGAGATAAATTAAAAAGTATAAGGCAACCATAATTGGGACCAAGTATATGTCATCACCTAAGTAGAGCATCTAAACCCAAATGTGCCAAGTCACCATATATCCAACCCAAAACCAACATCACAAGTAAAGCACCAAATCATCTCAATATAAGCCATGATACAATGAAATGCAATAATGTATGAATGCAATGCAATGTTGTGTACACATGTACTCACGGACTCGAATACCCCGCGTCTAGGTAGCGCGGCCGAGTGACTCGCGAGGGGTCTAAGTCCTACTCTTCTCGGATCTTTACCCGACAGACAGACGAGACTCCAGATCTTTGACCACGGAGGGTTTTCACCAGCACCACCCTAGGGGACCCGCGGAGTCCATGCACTCACTCAATTCACGATTCCGGGACAACTATCGAATATCGGACTCTCACATCACTCTCATCCAACCGAGCCCAGCTCATCACAGTGCTTCATCAAGTACCAATAATGTATCAACAGTATATTATGAAGGATGAGAATACGTGCAATGTACGTGTCAACATCAATAATCAATCAATATCACAATACCAAACATGGGTATGCCAACAATATCATGAAAGACTACGCAAGTCATATAGAACTCCATTCCTCGTGCTCCAATATCAACCGAAGATACTACGATGTCGAAACCCGATGGAATAACGAGTTCCCAATATCTACTACCAACACGTGGCATCGAGCCCCAACAACAAAAGCACAATCAAGCCACATAATATTACATACCACTCACTTACTACTTATCAATATTAATACACAGTAATTCACCTATACTTACAAATTTCACTAATACCTAGTCTAGAATCAATTTTATGATCGTTGGTACATTTATCCGTTTCAATACCAAAGGAGATTCAATATTATTATGAGAGAACCAATTAGGCGCATCTTACGGAAGTTTCTCGCCAAAGAACATAGAAAAATAATTAACAACAACCTCTTCCAAGACGCATACAATCCACCGATATTCAAGGGAAACCAACACAAGAATCCTAGGGAATCTACATGCCACAAGCCCGAACACAAACATCATATATTAGTACCATCCTAAGAATCCATCCCAAATCTCCAATACCTATACATGCATTCTCCGTTTGTTCTAATACAAGAATATGTAAATCTAACCGGAGTCTACCAAAAAGAAAGCTGTAACCTACCTCGAGGCCGAGCGGATGCCACAAACATCCCTAGATATTTAGTTCGTCAGTCACGCCGTAATCCGCACGAGGGAACTTGAAACAACCATGAGACCAAAAGTAGGATTCGTCATTAGAGCATTCCAAGATGTTCGGATTGATAATGGAAGTTTGGGAATCCATACTTCTTCTAGATTTGCTAGACTTTTCACACTAAATGAACTCTCTTTCTACCATCAAAAGCTAAGAGATTTCCTAACCTCTACTCATGATCAAAGTCAACTACTTAAACTACTAGCTAAGTAAAGTCACCATCTTTAACTCTATTCCATAGAAGGCCATTTCAAGATTTATGGAAAAACCCATTTACAATTTAGGAAGAAGATGGAAATCCAAGTTGTTAACCATTCTAGGATGGAGGACAAGAGAGATTTAAATCAAGGGAATCAATGTGAAGAACAAGCTAACCAATCATCCCTCTAAATCTAGGATTGGTGATACTCTTTTTGTTAGCTCTCTAGGTGAAGATCTTAGGAACAATTTACTGTGAGAAGAAGGGATTGGAAGAGGTTAGGAGGGTTTCCACTTCAAAGGAAATCTGAATTTGAGAAAATGCTTGAGCGGCGGTAGGGTTTTTAGAAAAATGAGGTCAATTCCCGAAATCAACTCTTAAATAGGGATTTTCACTGTATGTCACCACTCCATCGGTATGGGAACCGCTAAGGCGGCCGAGGAGGCTGCGTGGTGGCTAACGCGGCCAGCAAGCTGCTATCGCTTTGGCGGTGAGACAACCGGCCCCATCCTGCCGGCCGTGGCGGCTCAAGTGTCACAGTGGCCCAAATTTCAAGCTCTCACGTGATGCACACAACGGGTTCGATTAAATTAGCGATTTCCAGAAATATAACTGAACGAAGACATTTTTAAAGAGTCAGAGTTGCGGGTTTCCTCGACATTCGCAGTAACGATGAAACGGGTCTTTACAGAAGATCAACGATAGAGATCCTTTTTTAGGAGATTATATTCAAATTTACGAGTCGATGGTAATTAGTTTGATTTATCATTTTTTGACAATATTATTTATCTATTAGTTTAATTTGATGAGGTTGGGGTTGGCTAGCTTTGAAATCTAGCGGATGGATATTACGTTCGAAGCTCTCAGGGTAAAATAATATATTCTTATGCTTCTTTTTTTGCCTCTTTTCGTTATACGTTTTAAAATTCTTTTCAGTTAAAAATACGCACTAATCTGCCTATGATATGGGTAATCGTCGAAGAATTAATGCACAATTCCAAATTTCAATAATTTTATTAGTGCCTATGTGTTGCTAAATTTAAATGATTAATTAAAAAGTTCAAAACTTTTTGACCTAAGATTCTGTTGATTTAGTAGATCGATTCTTTCGTCATCTTCTTAATTGAAACATTTAATTTTGTCCATATTTTAATATTTCTCTAATTTCGCACGGATAAATTTATTAATTATGAAAAAAAAAATCATAATGTCCTGGCCAATGAGACATGTCATATCACCATATCGATTCCCAGCTTTATTATTATATATAGATTGTTGAGAAACTAAAGGCTAAAGCTGACAGATTGTTTATGATGGTGGTCCAACTAATGCAAGAAGTGTGGATAAAATCTAAGTTTCTAACAGCTACATTTGGCAACACATGTCTCATCTGGGTATTAATATTGACAACTGTATAATTATAAGGGCCCGTTTAGACATGATCTGAAATCAAGTTGTTTTGAAGTTGAAATTTTTTGTTTGAATACGATTTAATTCTTAACTTAAATTTTTCTCATAAACATGAAAAAATTCCAATTTGTATAAACATCAAAACCTCCTCAACTCTTATACAATCTTATCGAATGAGTGAACCATAGTTCATAAATAAGGTATGAAATATCTTAAGTCGCCCATTAATAAATCACAAATTCCTATGTTTCTTTTATAAATAAATCTGTTATTACAAACTTTCAAATGCATATAATTTACAAAGGATTCATCGGTCCGACAAATCAACAATAGTAATAATTAGTTATTCTTCAATATAATCTTCCACGTAGTATGTACAATCTCTTTACGTCGTTTAAAATTATACTCTCTTTTTTTGGCAAAATATATCCAAAACGCTTATCCTTGTTTGTTCCATTTGATTCGCCAGATTTGTCAAATTGGGCTTACGCATTCTTGTGTGTGTTTCCATTTTGAGCACTTGTGTTGTGTCAGCATTTTGGGGACCACTAGTCATCAATGCAGTGGATATCAATAAAGGAGATTGATGGGGGAATAAATGCTGATTTTTCAAATTAGAGGGTTCGTGAGCTCGTGTTAAATGCGAGAGTTGAGATAGGGTTATTGGAGAGTGGGAGTTAGCACAGAAATTGATTGTTGGGTCATGAGGGTAGGGCCCAGGGGGACCCGTAGGTCCATCGGTATCATCTCCACTCAAGGGCGATCTAGCTCATTTGGTATGGATTCACGTGAATTCAGTAACTTTTATTCCTATCATATACGTGTTAAGGAATTTACAAAATATTTTGAAATAATTGATTATGAACCCAAATATTATTTTATGTTAATTTGAGATTATTGTAGGAATTCAAAATTTTCAAAATCTAATCTGCCTTTGTCACTGCCATGCCGGAATAGTAAATTGGGATGTTAACTACTCCATCCGTTTCAATTTATGTGAATCCATTTGTTCAAGCGCGACATTTAAGAAGGAGGAAGACTTTTAAAACTTGTGGTTCAAAATAAGTGTTGAATATTTGTGTGTTGTAAATCATTCATAAAGTGAATTTGTTTTCAAATTAGGAAAGATGGCCATTTATTTTATTACGTACTAAAAAATTAGAAAATAGATTCACATAAATTGAAACAGAGGGGTATAATAATTGAAGGAAACGCTAATAAAATGGAAGAGAGAAGGAGGACTCTCTTTAAAGGATTCGGTTAGAAGCTCAATTATTATTTTCGGCATAAATTCGTATATTAATAAAAGTTTATATATTTAAAATTATATAAAGTTACTATAAATTGCAATGACTAATAATTTAAAATATAGAAATATATGAAAAAATAACTTTCAAAATAATTATGTGGACTCTCTAAATATTAATGGCATCACGTACAATAAATACGAAGGAACATTTTTATTCATTAGCAATCTAGGATTTCGATCGACTTATAAGTTTTGAATAAGGGTGATCGAGCAAGTACACATTTTATAAGTTATGAATAAGGGTGATCGAGCAAGTACTCATTTTAAATATCTTTTGCGTACGAATACAAATTCGAGTCAAAATCAATTATTAAATTGAACTCACGGAAACTCTCCCTAAATTGCATCTCTGTTTTTGTTGGAACACAAAAATGTCGAAACTTGACAAGATGATTAAGCAGGTGTTCGTTTGGGAGCAGTTGCAGCTTGAAAGCGAGGTTTGAGATGCGGAATTAATAATTCATCTCTTGGAGGTAGATATTTCTTGTTTTGTTTGCAGTTAATGTATTCATCCCTCCATGCAGAAAAATTTGGGAATTGTTCCCTTGTAACCAAAACTACTCCAGAGACTTCTTCAAAAACTCCTAGCCAAAGTCCCACAACATTTGCAGCAATATCAACAAATCCAAATTTATCACCCACAAAGAACTTCTTATCCTTGAGCTCTTTTTCAAGAACTTTTAGCATCTCACAAACTTCCGTTTTACATTTCTCTTGCTCCTCTCCTTTTCTGCGAAAGAAAGCGTTAATCACTGCTGCCGCCTGCAAATTACCCTCAAAACATAAATTACAATACAAATTTTCTCAGTTCTGTAGATCCTACGTACAACCACAATTACTATAACTCAACATCAAACAAATTACGATTGGCTATATGATTTTTCACTGGTTGTGTCGCTGCATTTGAGCTCATCCTAGACCAATCTTATAAAAGTACTAGTATAATTTCTTGAAATATTATATTGGTATATAAATCTTTGACAGGACAAAAGAATCTTTAAAAAAATCATGTAAGACCTAAAGTAACATACTGACGTGACTAAAACGTATTCCCAACTAATTGGAATATATAGCATGCAAATGATTTTACCTTATCATCAAGGAATTTAGCCTAGAAACGAGCAAAAGCTCGGTCGTAAGGGGGCAAGATGGAAGGACCTTCAAATGCCTCATCAATGTATTCAACAATAACCATAGATTCACAAATGGGCTTGCCATTATGAATGAGAACGGGGACTTTTTTGAGAATGGGGTTGGATTCAAGAAGAAGAGGACTTTTGCTTTTTAGATTTTCTTCTATATATTCATATTTGACACCCTTAATCTTTAGAGCCCACTCAACTCTGTGACAAAAAGGGCTATACCATAGACCAAGCAACTTCACGTCTGCCATCTCTCAACTCTACTATGTGTTTTTGCCTTACTATATTGACGAATTTTATGTGGTAGTTCCCTTGAGTTCTACTCTTCTTTTATAGACGGAAAAACAAGGATGTGTTGTACTTCCTCCGTCCCATATAGACTGTTGTATTAGCTCAAAAAGTTTGTCCAAATTAATTCTCACTTAAGGAATTCAAATCTAAAGTTGACAATTGTTTTCAACCATACCTTTAACTTTAAAGAAGTATGCATAACATTTAAGAGGAAGAATCAATCTACCTTAATTAAATGGGTGTTGCTATTTGACACAACTCAAGATGGCACTATTTGGCACAACTCGATTAAAAAGTCTGTTGTACCCTTAATGAAGAATTGGTTCCATAGTTGATATTTCCCTCCAAATCTTTTCCCTCCAAGACAAAGCATTTATTACACTTAGCATGCTTAATTTTTTTATTCTTCCAACAATTAGAGATCATAAATTGATATTTTATAAATATTTTTTTATTTTTCCCTCTAAAATGTTTATACATATAGACATACACCTAATTTAGTTATACAGTCAACCTATTTATATGGTCTACAATACAAACTACATGTTAATGTGCACTATAAATATCTTATAAACAATAGAAGAAAAAAAACTAAATTAAATAGAAA
>NC_081346.1:64174453-64195578 GCF_029784015.1 Lycium ferocissimum | reverse complement strand
AGGAATTGACCAAAAAATTTCCGGTGAAAGGAAGAGGGGGTTCGAACCTTTTTTTTTTAATATATAGAAGAAAAGATGCAGGAATATAGAAAGGAAAAGATCATTTCAGAATTACAAGCGGGTATGTGTCATTTAACACGTGGAATCTAATGAAAACACAAGAAGGGTTTATAATTTGCCCTCATCTTTTGATTTATTTACATGAATGCCCTTAAATGTGCCTAAGACTTTCACTTATTAATAGTTTAAATAAATTAAATAAATATAAGTAGAGAAATGACAATCAATTCAAAAAATATGATACATTAAACTCAGATGCAAATGATGTGGCTGAGGGACGAATTAATGTTGACATGTAGCATTTGAAGTTGCAAGAAAAAGTCATTTACATGCTTAAACTATCGGACGATTTAATTTCCTTTATTATTATTCATGTAAAATTAACACCACCCCAAAAGTCAATATGACAAAATAAAAAATAAAAAACAGAGAAATACATTCACCCCTTCTCTTCTCCATCGACAACCCTCCTCTCGTCTTCTTTTGTTCATCTTATCCCACTTCTTTTCTCCTTCTTTTTCAATCACAGCCATCTTATTTCTTTAAATTTGCTTCTTTCACTTATTGACTTCTTATCTCACCGTTCTCACCTTGAGCTCGAACGAAGTTTGTAATGGTTGTAATATTTGGCGGTGGATGTGGTGATGGGTGATGAATTTGGTGGCGGGTATTTTTTTTCCGATAATTGGCAATGACAATGGTGTGATTTTAGTGGTCAATGCTGAAAATTTGTGGCGGTGGTTATTGTGAATTGCTATGGAGGTAGCGGTGGTCGATGGCGGTGAGTCTGGTGGTGGGCATTGACCTTTTCCTATTATAAACATAACTTCACATAAAAAGATATTAAAAAATCAATAATTGAGCCACGAAATTTTATCCAAACTGACTCTCAAATTGGAGCACCAATCTAAAAGAACAGAACGTTCAGCTACTACCACATATTTAAGACTGATAGTACTAATTTTAAGTCTTCGGCCAATGTGACAGCCGTATTGAATTGAATTAGAAAAATGAGTTGTCAAAGAGGATGCATTAATGCATGCTTTGTTGCTATTCACTCCGTCCCATTTTAAGTATTGTTTTAGCTCTTTACATGTTCATTAAGAAAATAATAAATAAAAGATACTTTATTAGATTATCCTTATTGATTTTTACTCTTAAATATTATACATACTTCTTTAATGTTAAGGATATAGTTGGAAATAATTATTAACTTAAGTCTTGAATTACTAACATGACAAGTATTTAGGGATAATTTTTTTAGCTAAAGCGACAGTCTATATGGATGGAGAGAGTATAACACTCAACACATCCTTGTTTTTCCCTCTGTAAAAGAAGACTAGAACTCAAGGGAGAACTACGTACCACATAAAATTCCTCAACATAGTAAAGCAAAAAATATAGTAGAACGAAAGTTAAGAGATAGCAGACGTGAAGTTGCTTGGTCTATGGTATATAGTCCTTTTTAGGGGTGTCAAATTTGGCCCAAAAGGTGATGGGCCGCCCAAAATTTTATGGGTTGAAATTCGAAGATAATTTATTGGACGATTTAAGCATCCAACGTAGCGTTTTAAGTGATCTTGACTTAGCCCAACTCTAGCTTATTTTTAAGATTCTTAAATTTGGGTTTATTCTTGAGATTTTTTTTTAATTTTTTTTATGTATACACTTTTTTTTATCATGTATCTTATAAGTTTGTGGTATGTTTAATATGAAGGGAAATGTTTTTCACGAAAAATGTTTTTTCTAGAAAATATTTACCACGAAAAATATTTTCCTCAAATATATTTTTTGCACGAAAATCAGCGGAAATAATTTTCAAAAAATATTTTTTCGCAAAAAAATATTTTTCTAGAAAATAGACGCTTTAAAAAAAAAAACTAGGTCAACTTAGTAGGTCATATTGACCATTTTAATCACTTCATTTAAGTGCGATAAGCTTTTGGATAAATGTTAGCGCGTGCGTTTATTCATGCCGGTATTTAATTGGAATTGATTCAGCGGCCATGCCATTTGACACCCCTAATCCTTTTAGTCACAGAGTTGAGCGGCGCTAAAGATTAAGGGTGTGGAATATGAATTTATAAATGAAGATCTAAAACAAAAGAGTCCTCTGCTTCTTAAATCCAACCCTGTTCACAAGAAAATCCCTATTCTCATTCACAATGGTAAGATCATTTGTGAGTCAATGGTAATTGTTCAATACATTGATGAGGCATTTGAAGGCCCTTCTATCTTGCCTAAAGACCCTTATGACCGAGCTATTGCTCGTTTCCGGGCTAAGTTCCTTGATGATAAGGTATAATCATTTTCATGCTATATATTCCAATTATAAGTTTTAGTCACATCAGTATGTTATGTGTATATGATTTTTTTAACCTGTCAGAGATTTCTATACCACTATAAAATTTCAAAAAAATATAGTACTTTTATAAGATTGGTTTAGGATGAGAGCTCCGATGTAGCGACACGATCAGTGAAGATTGATACAGCTGATCCAAACTTGCTTGAAGTTGAGTTATAGTAATTGTTGTAATATATCGGATCTGCAGAATTGAGTAAAATTTGTATTGAAATTTATGTTTTGAGTGTAATTTGCAGGTGGCAGCGATGATCAAAACTTTCTTTCGCAAAGGAGAGGAGCAAGAGGAAGTTTGTGAGATGCTGAAAGTTCTTGACAATGAGATCAAGGATAAGAAGTTCTTTGTGGGTGACAAATTTGGATTTGTTGATATTGCTGTAAATGTTGTGGGACTTAGCCTAGGAGTTTTTGAAGAAGCCTCTAGAGTGGTTGTGGTTACAAGAGAAAAATTCCCACATTTTTGTGCTTGGAGAGATGAATACATTAACTACACCCAAAACAAGAAATATCTACCTCCAAAAGATGAATTATTTATTCCGCATCTCAAACTTTGCTTTCAAGCTGCAGTAGCTGCTCCCACATGAACTCCTGTTTAGTCATCGTTTCAAGTTTCGATTTTGTGTGCCAATAAAAGTTTAGAGTTGCATTAAGGGCCAGTTTATGTTAGTTCTATTTAATAATTGATTTTAACTTGAGTTATGTATTCGTAAGCAAAAAATACTTAAAACGCGAGCTTGCTTGATCACACTTATTCAAAACTTATAAGTCGATCGAGATCCTAGATTGCTAATGACTAAAATTATTCCTTCTGTTTTATTGTATGTGATGCCATTAATATTTAGAGTCTAAAGAATTGTTTTGAACGTTATTTTCCATATATTTTCTAATTTTTTTTAAATTATTAGTTTTTGAGACTTATAATATTTTTAGATATATAAATTTTATTTCATTTTAAAAAATTATGTTGTAATTTATGTCGAAAATTAAATAATTAACGGAAAAAGGCTCAAATATCATCAACTTCTCGGAAAATAGTTCGTTTATGCCACTTCATCGATAGTTTGACTCGTTTTATGCCATCGAACTATGGAAATAGCTCGTTATCTTGAGCCACATCGAGAAAATGGCTCATTTATCACACTAATCAATATTTTGACTCATTTATCTTACGTATTCGTTCATAAAATGACTCGTCCATGCCATTTTTATTAATCAGGTTTTATAATGAAATTTATGACACGTGCCTCCCAATTAGGGTACAAATTCGTTCAATTAAACGATCCAATTTTAAATACCAAATTAATAAAAAATCGGCCCACACCTTACTGCAAAAACAAAGCAACCATAATCTAGTTGGGTAACGTGTCATATATGATATTGTAAATCGACTTTAATGAAATATGGCATGGATGAGTCATTTTTTATTAACGGGCGATGGCATAAATGAGTCAAACTATTGATGAGTGGCATAAATGAGCCATTTCTATATGCGAAAAACTCAAATATGCCAAATCCAACTATCGGAAATGGTTCATTTATGCCACTGAACGTCGATAGTTTGGCTTTCATTTATCTTAGGTAGTATAGAAATGACTCATTTTATCTTATGAACTATAGAAATGGGCTCATTTATCTTGTTCATCGATATTTTGACTCGTTTATGCCATCTCTCGTTACCAAATATGACTCATCCATGCCATTTTTTATTAATGCGGAATTTTATAATACGAAATTTATGACCACGTGCTTTCCGATTGAAATTCTCGTCGTTCAATTAAACCAGGTCGATTTTAAATACCAAATTAATAAAAAATCAACCCATCACTGTATACGCTCCACAACCATGCGGTTGGAGTACGTGTCATATATGATATTGTAAAATCGACTTTAATGAAATATGGCGTGGATGAGTCATTTTTTATTAACGGGCGATGGCATAAATGGTCAAACTATTGATGAGTAACGCAATGAGCCATTTCGCATGGTTCGATCGTAAATAGCCCCATTATTGACGAGTGGCGTAAATGGCGTTAAAATAGTTGGATGGCGTGTTGAGCCTTTTCCGAATAATTAATCTTCTAGCCGAATGCTTTAAAGACAGAGAGTCGTCCTTCTCTCTTCAATACTGACCATACTTCTTCCAACAGTTGGACCCCCAACATGTAGATTAGCCACCCCTCTTCCAACAGTTGGACCACCAACATGAACAATCTGCCATATTTTGCTTTTAATTGTAGCAAGCTCATCAATGTGATGGTATAGCTTTGTTCTCCAAAACAAAAAAAACAAAAAAAAAAAAAAAACTCAACTCTCAGTTGAGAATGATATCGTGATAAGCGGAGCCACATGCATTGACGAAGAAATTAAATTCTTTTCGGTGAAAAATTATATTATACAAATAATAATAAAAAAAAATATCTATATATATATATAGAACTATTTTCATGGAGAAGTACATGTCCAAATTGTTAGGTCCTTAGGTCCAAGGTTTCACCTATTAATTTTAATGATAACAAACCAACATAAGTTTTAATAAAAGAACATTTACTTGTGGTAAATTTATTTTTGGTACAGGTTTGTTTGATGAAGACAGATCCGGTGAAGATCCAAGCAAATATGGAAAAGAAGATATTACGAGATGGAATTATGGAAGAAGATGTGGAAGAAAGACTTACTCAAATCGAGTGCGGGGAATTATGGGAAAAATATTTTACGATCACATGGAAGGAAAATATTCTACAAAAGAAAGAGATCGAATCGATTCGGTATTTAAGGAAGGTCCAAAATCTATGGAGTATCAACACATGCCAGAAGTATCAGGTTTATAAAAGAGTCCACATTCAGAGTGATCAAAATCCATCCTATCTCTTGTAAACTCATCCTATCTCTCTCGCAAAGAAGAACATCGGTAAGTACACAAATCAAATGTAGTGTCAAGGTATGATTAACTCTCTATTGTATTCCAATAATTATTAGATCAGACTTTTGTAAGATACTTTTCGAGTCACCCTGGTCAATAAAAGATTATTGAAATTCCTGGTTGGCACTCAAAAATTTGACTTATGTATTCAAGAACTAACAATTTTGATCTAGCGGGATACTCTCAGATACAAACCTTGCAGGAGACAAAGTTGACTAGCATAAATCATTTTTTCTTGTTCATGTATATCATGAAAATTCAAGAGCTTCACAATTTTATCTATAGCGGATGAAAGATTACATGAAATCTGCCTTGAGGACATTAAATATCAAATAGAGATATTTTCTCACATTGAAGAAAGGATTTAGTATGATAATATATGGTGGATAATTTTGTATCCTTTTCTGGTGAGAAAGATTAATTTTCCTCTTAACTCATATGTTCTTATTTGTGGGTTTGGAAGTACATGATAGTCAATTTGTGTTTTTCCAATAACGTACTCTTAAAATTGACTTAAAATATTTTCACCAATTGGCTCTTATGCTTTATGTGGCTAGCAACTCTTTAAGAGGATTGATATGATTAATAGTTATCTTTCTTAAACTAGAGGGAAATTCCTTCTTATCAAATTTGAATTTTTAATGGGGAATTTCTCAAACACTCTTGTTGACTTGTATTGATCATTAGATTTGGTAGATCTAGCATGTGCTAATTATTCTATGTAATATATTGAGATTTGATTAGTCGATACTTTTTCTATAAGAAGTTGACTATATGTTCTATTTCACCCTTTTGATGATGCCAAAAGGGGGAGAAGTTTTCCTGTACAAAACATTTGCTTTGTTAGTATCTTCAGACAGGAAATGCTCAAGAAGAAGGAGAAAGCATAAAGTGAGGGGAGCCACTCCTTCCAAGTTGTGCTTCGAAGAGTCAAGGAACATACATTCAGGGGGAGTTCACTAATTCAGGGAAGTTCACATCCTTCTAATCATACTTGATTTTGTCTTTTATTAAAATTGAAAGTTTTGTACTCAATGGTTTGCCATCATCAAAAAGGGGGAGATTGTTAGGTCCTTAGGTCCAAGGTTTCACCTATTAATTTTAAGGATAACAAACCAACATAAGTTTTAATAAAAGAACATTTACTTGTGGTAAATTTATTTTTGGTACACGTTTGTTTGATGAAGACAGATCTGGTGAAGATCCAAGCAAATATGGAAAAGAAGATATTACGAGATGGAATTATGGAAGAAGATGTGGAAGAAAGACTTACTCAAATCAAGGTGCAGGAATTATGGGAAGAATATTTACTACAATCCTATGGAAGGAAAATATTCTATAAAAGGAAGAGATCAAGATCGATTTGGTATTTAAGGAAGGTCCAAAATCTATGGAGTATCAACACATGAAGTATCGGGTTTATAAAAGAGTCCACATTCGAGTGATCAAAATCAATTTCAAGAAGATGAATGTGACTGCATTCAAAATAATAGAAATCAAGATCCTAGGTGAAATGAAGAGGATCTTGAAATTCTCTTGGGTTGCCTAAATAAGAGCTCTTGCTTGTACAAGCCAGAAGAAAAGTGCAGAGAAATTATTGGGGAGAATATCAGTTATTTTAGAAAGAAAAATATTCAAATTTGAATACACTTGCTACAACTCTGAAAGGAAGGTGTTGGATTTACACTACAAAATTATGGAAACATGAGATGCTGGAGAATATATTTTTGGTGCTCAAAAGAAAGAAAATATTCAAGGCTATTATTGAGTCCAAGGCTGGACGATATAATATACAAGTATATTTTCAAATATGACTAAAAGATACTGCATCAAGGAATTAATGGAAGGTGTAAGAATGGTCAAAGATACCCAAAAGGGAAAAGTAGCAAAATCCATTAAATGTGCCAAAATCAGATTTGCATATTATCACTTCCAATGACTAAAAGACAAGAGAGATTCTTTAGATCAATTAAGGGAAAGATCTGTAGAATCTTCAAGAATCTATATAGTGACTCATACAGTTGTGAAAAGTAATTCCACTAAGGAGCAGTGTGAAGATATCAGGTGCACAAAAGGAAAAGTCAAGAAAACCTTCAACTTGTATATTCGGCTACGTACGCATTTATGAGGAGCAACGGCTAGAATATTCACGGACCAAGTATAAAAGGAAGACTACCAACAGCGATCAAAAGCACGCGACCACTTATACTTTCGTCTCAACCTTCTCAAGTTCTTTGCTCTACTTTTCATAAGCATTGTAATCCTGAGTGACTTACTGTGTAAACAAAAAAGAGAGGAGAGATATAGTATAGTTGGTGAGGCTTTGTATTGAGAGGTTGTGTCATTGTTCGTTTCTTTGGTGAGCGAGTGAAAACCAAAGAGTCGTTGTTGGTGAGCGCGTGAAAAAACCAACTTTGTGCGTTGTTGGTGAGCGTGTCAAAACCAACCCTTGTTCGTTGTTGATGAGCGAGTGAAAACCAACCTTGTAAACGTTGGTGGTGAACGAGGAAAACCACAAAGGCTGTACTCAACTCAAACTACAAAGAGCTTAAAGAGATAACCTCCTTTTGCAACTCGAGGGAATTTGGATTAGGATACCACATTGGTTCCGAACCGGTATAAAATTCACGGTGTCATTTATTTTATTACTCTCATATTATATTCGCACCCTTACTATTTATTGTGGTTTATACTTGTGCAAATTGAAGGACTAATAATTTTGTGCGGTACATCTCGCTATTGTCGTACCGGCACCAAACGATGCCGACTAGATTTTTTAACGAGCTTACAATTCACCCCCCCCCCCCGCTCTTGTACTTTCAATTGATATCGAGTCTCGTCTCACATTTGTGTTTTTTTTTTGCTTAACGGCAAGTGAGGAAAGATCCATAGGTGGGCATCAAATTACCGAAGCCATATTTCAGAAGAGGGACTCTCAACAAGCAGACCACCCTACTTCAATAGTTTATACTATAGTCAGTGGAAGGCCAGAATGAAGATCTATGTTCAATCGACAGATTATAGAGCCTGGCTAGTTATCCAGAATGGGCCACGACCTATTCCAAATAATAGTGATGGAAAGAAGGTTGAAAAAGAGACATCTATGTTTGACTACACAAAAGAATATTTGGATAGTATGGAAACAAATGCTAGAGCAATGTACCTACTCTATTGTACTCTTGGTGAAGAAAAATATGAGAAAATATCCGCTTGTAAAACTGCTAAAGCAATATGGGATAGATTGGAAGCTATCCATGAGGGCACCGTAAAAAATAAGAAATATCAAGAAAACTTGGATAAGGCATCCAACAACGTCAAAAGGAAAAGAAGAAAGAAGCAGAAAGCTCAATCCATCCAGAATCAAGAGGTCCAACAAAGAGAGAACATACACTGCTACGAATGTGGTAAACTTGGACATATTAAATTAAAGTGTCCTAACAACAACAAGAAGAAGAATTCTATAACTTTAACTTGGAGCGACGAGGATGAATCTGATAAAGAGAGTAATCACGGAGAAATGGCGCTCATGTGCTTTTACGGAAGGAAAGGAAACCGACAAAAATCACAGAACCTCTTCTTTGAGTGACAAGGAAAAAGCCGACGAGGTATGTCATACTCCTATCATGACTTGTAATAATTGTGATGATTTGCAGGAAACTCTAGATCTAGCTTTGAAAGATTTGCAAAGAATTCTTGGTGCACTTAAGAAAGTTCAACGAGAAAAGAAAGACTTGGATATTCGACTTAAGGAATGTCGATTAAATATGACTTACTTCAAGAAGAAAATTCGAGTTGCACAAGCAAATGAAGACTTTGCACAAATCTTCTAGTCACCACTTTGATCAATGGAAGTCGACTCATCTCCTTAAGAACTGCCGGTTGACCGAAAAGGGATCACTAGTAGATGCCCTACTTCAACCAAGTCAACTCGGGTAAGGTTCAAGTCGACTAATAAGGCAACTGCAGGTAAACACTCTTATTCTCATATTATATGTCATTACTGTGGTAATTCTGGACATAAAGCATTTACGTACAATTATGCTAGAAATCATGTAAGATCTAAATATGTTTGGAGACCCAAACACTTACATGCATCTCCAACTACACAATTTACTAACCATGAAGGACCCAAAAAGACTTGGGTACCAAACACAAACTAATTTATTTTGCAGGAATTCCTTGAGTTTAGCCATAAATAGAATCATTGACATTTGCATAGCGGCTGGTCAAGGAACAAGATTAAAGATGCTTCAAAGTTCATATGTATTCTACAAATTGAAGGAACTACTATGATGGTAAAGTTTAAATGAATGGTATTACTGAAGATTATTCAAGTTTCTCTTACTGCATTAGGTGATGTATATCTAGCTGTTGTTTAATATGGTATTAGTCAACTATATATGGTTTGAGTCGACTAATTGCATCATGCTACTATTTTGTTGGTACTAGTTATAACCTTGACCTGGAGACCTTGAATAACTCGAATACATGTCTTGCATTTTTCTGAAATCTAAATCTGTCATAAGTTATTAGGACAAGCAGGCTTGCAATCGTTATTGATATCATACAAATTTAATTCATATATATGTGGGTCTGAGATTATTCTTGAAGGAATCACATGTATGATATTTTCTCTCTTGGTAAGAATAATAACGCCTCATTCAATGCCCAAGAACGTTGTATAACTCAAGGCCTTCATAACCTCTTCATATGAACATATTCAAAATCTTGAAGGCAAGAGGTATGTATTTCTACTATTGATAATTATTCACAAGTTACATGTGTTATGATTTTTGATCTATCTTGAAGAACTCTTCATATGAGATATGGAAAGGAAGAAAAATCACTTGTTGATTATTCTCATCCCTTTGGTTGCAAATGTCTATCGTCATGATAAGGACAAAGTGGTAAAATTTATGGTATATTCTGTAATCTTTATTACTTATAATTCTTATGGCTTTTAGACAATTAGTTAGAAAGATCTTTATGCACGTTCTCTTTAGACTAATGTTTCTTGAAGTGAAATTGAGCATGAAGACGAAGAACGTACTCTGGACCACAAGCAATTGATTGATATGAATATGTATGTACGATATTAACCAGAGATGAAATAAATGAAAGATTCCAGCAATGCAAAAATAGTTGAATGCAAATGAAGGAAATAACATATGGGAACTTATTGACAAGACAAACGAGTTGAAATTATGGATATTCAAATGAACCTGATCGAAATGGTAAGGTTGTAGGAACTAAGGGTAAACTTGTAGCCCAAGGTTTCACAACAAGAAGGTTTGCTTCATTCTTAAGATTTTTATTAGTATGTTAGTTCTCATGAGCACATTATAAAGCCTTTTTCAGAATGCATGTCAAAAGCATTTCTTTAGATGATTTTACAACTGAAAAATATTTTGTCAAGCATCTCCCAATAGTTTATTTTTAAAAAGAGTTTATGCTTTGGAATTTTATTCTTGATTTGAAACCATCCCAAGAGAACAGTAAGGGAAGTTAATTCTTTGTTCCAAAAATGATTTTTCAAAAATCATGATTGTCATTTTATAGTTGCATTTATTTATATCTCGTGTTACTAACGAGAAGGTGTACAAAGAATTTCATAAGATTTTACAAGGTATTCGAACTTGAGATGATTACAAGAGTGAGTTAACATACTTCTTCAAGTTTCAAATAATGCAAAGGTAGATGAAAGGTTCTTAGTGAAGCCAAGTATTCAAAGGATTACTCGAGAGATTGTGTATGGAAAATTCATTGAACATGAATACTCTAGTAAACTCATCCTATCTCTCTCGCAAAGAAGAACATCGGTAAGTACACAAATCAAATACAGTGTCAAGGTATGATTAACTCTCTATTGTATTCCAATAATTATTAGATCAGACTTTTGTAAGATACTTTTCGAGTCACCCTGGTCAATAAAAGATTATTGAAATTCCTGGTTGGCACTCAAAAATTTGACTTATGTATTCAATAACTAACAATTTTGATCTAGCGGGATACTCTATACAAACCTTGCGGAGACAAATTTGACTAGCATAAATCATTTTTTCTTGTTCATGTATATCATGAAAATTCAAGAGCTTCACAATTTTATCTATAGCGGATGAAAGATTACATGGAATCTGCCTTGAGGACATTAAATATCAAATAGAGATATTTTCTCACATTGAAGAAAGGATTTAGTATGATAATATATGGTGGATAATTTTGTATCATTTTCTGGTGAGAAAGACTAATTTTCCTCTTAACTCATATGTTCTTATTTGTGGGTTTGGAAGTACATGATAGTCAATTTGTGTTTTCCAATAACGTACTCTTAAAATTGACTTAAAATATTTTCACCAATTGGCTCTTATGCTTTATGTGGTTAGCAACTCTTTAAGAGGATTGATATGATTAATAGTTATCTTTCTTAAACTAGAGGGAAATTCCTTCTTATCAAATTGAATTTTTAATGGGAATTTCTCAAACACTCTTCGTTGACTTGTATTGATCATTAGATTTGGTAGATCTAGCATGTGCTAATTATTCTATGTAATATATTGAGATTTGATTAGTCGATACTTTTTCTATAAGAAGTTGACTATATGTTCCATTTCACCCTTTGATGATGCCAAAAGGGGGAGAAGTTTTCCTGTACAAAACATTTGCTTTGTTAGTATCTTCAGACAGGAAATGCTCAAGAAGAAGGAGAAAGCATAAAGTGAGGGGGAGCCACTCCTTCAAGTTGTGCTTCAAGAGTCAAGGAACATATATTCAGGGGGAGTTCACATCCTTCTAATCATACTTGATTTTGTCTTTTATTAAAATTGAAAGTTTTGTACTCAATGGTTTGCCATCATCAAAAAGGGGAGATTGTTAGGTTCTTAGGTCCAAGGTTTCACCTATTAATTTTGATGATAACAAACCAACATAAGTTTTAATAAAAGAACATTTACTTGTGGTAAATTTATTTTTGGTACAGGTTTGTTTGATGAAGACAGATCCGGTGAAGATCCAAGCAAATATGGAAAAGAATATATTACGAGATGGAATTATGGAAGAAGATGTGGAGGAAAGACTTACTCAAATCAAGGTGCAGGAATTATGGGAAAAATATTTACTACGATCCTATGGAAGGAAAATATTCTACAAAAGGAAGAGATCAAGATCGATTTGGTATTTAAGGAAGGTCCAAAATCTATGGAGTATCAACACATGCCAGAAGTATCAGGTTTATAAAAGAGTCCACATTCAGAGTGATCAAAATCCAATTTCAAGAAGATGAATGTGACTGCATTCAAAATAATAGAAATCAAGATCCTAGGTGAAATGAAGAGGATCTTGAAATTCTCTGGGTTGCCTAAATAAGAGCTCTTGCTTGTACAAGCCGGAAGAAAAGTGCGAGAGAAATTATTGGGGAGAATATCGGTTATTTTAGAAAAGAAAAATATTCAAATTTGAATACACTTGCTACAACTCTGAAAGGAAGGTGTTGGATTTACACGACAAAATTATGGAAACATGAGATCTTTGGAGAATATATTTTTGGTGCTCAAAAGAAAGAAAATATTCAAGGCTATTATTGAGTCCAAGGCTGGACGATATAATATACAAGTATATTTTCAAATATGACTAAAAGATACTGCATTCTCAAGGAATTAATGGAAGGTGTAAGAATGGTCAAAGATACCCAAAAGGGAAAGTAGCAAAATCCATTAAATGTGCCAAAATCAGATTTGCATATTATCACTTCCAATGACTAAAAGACGAGAGATTCTTTAGATCAATTAAGGGAAAGATCTGTAGAATCTTCAAGAATCTATATGGTGACTCATACAGTTGTGAAAAGTAATTCCACCAAGGAGCAGTGTGAAGATATCATGTGCACAAAAGGAAAAGTCAAGAAAACCTTCAACTAGTATATTCAGCTACGTACTGCATTTATGAGGAGCAACGGCTAGAATATTCACAGACCAAGTATAAAAGGAGAAGACTCTACAACAGTCAAAGCACGCAGCCACTTATACTTTCGTCTCAACCTTCTCAAGTTCTTTGCTCTACTTTTCATAAGCATTGTAATCTGCGTGACTTCTGTGTAAACAAAAAAAGAGAGGAGAGATATAGTATAGTTGGTGAGGCTTTGTATTGAGAGGTTGTGTCATTGTTCGTTTCTTTGGTGACAGTGAAAACCAAAAGAGTCGTTGTTGAGTGAGCGCGTGAAAAAACTAACTTTGTGCGTTGTTGGTGAGCGTGTCAAAACCAACCTTGTTCGTTGTTGATGAGCGAGTGAAAACCAACCTTATAAACGTTGGTGGTGAACGGGGAAAACCACAAAGGCATGCTCAACTCAAACTACAAAGAGCTTAAAGAGATAACCTCAAAGAGGGACTGGATTAGGATACCATTGGTTCCAAACCGGTATAAAATTCTGGTGTCATTTATTTTATTACTCTCATATTATATTATTTACACCTTACTATTTATTGTGGTTTATACTTGTGCAAATCGAAGGACTAATAATTTTGTGCGGTGTCTCGCTATCGTCGGCAACCTTAGGAACGATGGTCGACTAGATTTTTTTTAACAGGCTTATAATTCAACCCCACCCCCCCCCCTCTTGTACTTTCACAAATGTTATGTTTGTCATTTATATATTTTCTTGAATTTTCTTATCGGAATTTCGGTCTCTCTTGCTCAAATTCTCAATTTTTCATTAATTAGAACAAAATTGTAACAAGGCTTAATACATGGATATCCTCCTAAAGTTGTTAACTAATTTAACTTTAACATTATAATTTGGACTTGTTCTTATTGAACACTTAGCTTTAACGAATATATAACTATCAGTAGGGGTGGAAAATGGGCGAATCGGGTCAAATTTGGGCGAGTCAAAACGGGTTAAGCTAATGAACTGGTCATAATTCAACCTGCTCAAAACATACTTGGGTTAAAATTGATTGGGTCAAAACGAGTTAAATTGCGGGTCATAACCCAATCCCCCAAGTTAAAATTATCAAAGATAGGATAATTCAATTTGTTAAACTAATTTATTCTCTTTGATCCACCACTAATTCCCACGTGGATTTCACTTAAAACAAAATTAAAACTCAAATTGCAGACAATTATTTCTCAATAAAATATTTATTTCCTTATAAAACAAATAAAATCGTATCCACAATACCCAGATTCACGAATTTCAAACAAAGTCCCAAAATCAGTTTTGTATTTCGAACAATTTCACAAAAACAACTTGCACTATGTGAAAGAATAACAACATCAAAATCAACTGGGAAATTACCTAATTCACCGATAATATAAGGATAATGCTTACAAAAAGCAAAAGTAGTAGAACCCCTGGAGTTTCTCATGACCCTCTATGATGCTGAAAATTGTTACTTTGCTATTCAGTTCACGGGTTGATTATTGACCGGTCAACTGTCCCGACCCGTGTAGAAAACGGGCCAGTTTGGGTTACAACCCAATTTAATCTGTCGAGAAATATCATGACCCAACCCGTTAAATTCTGGACAGGTTAGGTGGGTTACACATTTATGGGTCAAATTTGACACCTCTACCTGTCTATCTATCTTTATAGAATAGGAGAGGATAAAAGCATGATGTGATGATAAGTGTCGTCACTAGAAAATTCGTATTTAATAAATAAAATAAATAAAAAAGACAACAAAAATCTATCTATATAGAATAAGAGAGATAAAAGTATGATATGATGACAAGTGTCATCACCAGAAAATTTGTATTTAATAATCTTTCTATATAAAATAGGAGAGACAAAAGCATGATGTGATGACAAGTGTCATCATCAGAAAATTCGCATTTAATAATCTCTCTATATAAAATAGGAGAGACAAAAGCATGATGTGATGACAAGTGTCATCATCAGAAAATTCGCATTTAATAAATAAAAAAATAAAAAACACAACAAAAAATGAAAAGAAAAGAAATGACAAAAAGATTAAAAAAAAATCTATCTAACTCACAAACACGCACGGTTAAAAATTTTAAGAAATTAAATTTAAAAATTCAATAAAAGCACGTTTTTAATTCTATATTATATTTTTCTATCCTACTTTTTGAGAAATTTAAGGCTTGATTTAAGGAATGTATCCTTTACTTTTTTAAATACTAACATAATAATTAGGACAAAGAAAAAACTATTGTTTACAATTTTGTGCAATAAAATCTCATAGAACACGGATCTTAATTTTTCAAACATAAAATAATAAATCATAGAACATATAATAAAGATAAACGTTAAATTCCCCATCTTAATTTATAATAATAATAATAAAAAATATAATAATAATAATAATAATGATAATAATGCCAAAGTGTAATCATCACAAAAGCGAAATTAAAAAAATTAGTATGGTTAATTTTGCTAATGATGTGGTCGTGAAATGCGGCTATTCTAATTAGGTTAGACGTGGAAGTTGGATGCAATTATATCAACAGCAAAATCAAAAAGATAAGCTCAATAAATTTAAATTCAGATTAGACGTGGAAGTTGGATGCAGTTATAACTTCTCCTCATGGAGTTATTTTTTTTTAAATTTAAAACTCATTATAAAATGTCCTCATGGTTT
Organism: Lycium ferocissimum; assembly: GCF_029784015.1. NCBI lineage: Eukaryota > Viridiplantae > Streptophyta > Magnoliopsida > Solanales > Solanaceae > Lycium > Lycium ferocissimum. The sequence continues at coordinate 64,179,638 of NC_081346.1, read as the reverse complement.
TAGATAATCGCACCGTCAAGCGTGGGATGACGAATTTGCCAGTCGACTATCATATTTTTTTTGTTCAATTGAGTTCCTGTGTTCAATTCCTCCGCTTAGTCACTTCAGAGCAGCATTGGCGAGAGAAGCAATAAGTATCATTTTTCAGTCTCATCTTTCTAATTCTCTCGGCTTCATCTTCTTCTCCACTTCTTCTTTTCTTTCTGAATGTAAGAATCAAGAACTTCTTCTTCTCTAAATAGTTTTTAATCCAAATAGGCCCAGTATCAATATTATTTCAAACACATACAACTTCCGGCAAAATATTCAGAGAACCATTGGTATTAATGTTCCTTTTGGGTTATATAATGGCTATAATTTTCTTTTTTACTTTTAAATTTTCATTATCAAAATAGTGTAGCACTTAAAAATTCTAAAAGTTTCTTCAGGGATTTCCATTATGATTTCACAACATTCCTGGATTTGTTGAGCTTATCATGTTAGTTCATGTTCACTAAATGAACGTGTGAAAAAGTGGTCCTTCATTATTGGACCAGTTGAAACTCCCATTATCTGAAACTACCCTAAGGAAACTGCTGCCCTAAAAACTGTTCTATTAACTGTTCTGATGGTAGAACAGTATAAAAGATACCGCCAACGGATTGGGTCCCTAAGCACAAACTTTTCTTTTAAATCCACACCATCTAATAGTGAAGTTGAGTGCTTAGAAGACTCATCGAATTGGAAAACCGATGCCGAAGACACTATCGACTTCAACCAGTACTCTGTAACAATGGCCGGGAGTACGTCGATCTATTATTCCGTTGCGATTTCGCTCTATATGTATATAGACATCCATAAATTGTATAGAATGTCTCACATTTGGCATCAGAGCATACTTTTACCTCTGTCTTGTTTGGTTTTCGAAATTTGCAAAAATCCTTCAAAATGGGTCTTAATTTTCAGATCTGATTTTGAAACTTTTGATGCAAACTAATGTCGAAAGTCAGAAGGAAATTGATTTTCTAGCATTTTTGTGTTTTCAAACGCTATATTTGTTGTCTGTAATGGTAAAAATTTGTCGGGTCTGAAAATAGTTTTGAGACCGGGTCTGAACGACCCGCCAGATACTCTGTCAGTATATGACATACACCATCTGGGTATCACATAGGATTGAATTGTGTTTTTCTTGAAGGACGAAACAGTCCTCTATGATCTTTCTATCGATAAATGATATATATCTTAGATGGTATCATAGATGGTGAGTGTTTTTTTGAAGAAATGAACCGCCGATCTTTGTATAATACATAGTAGTATATGATATATCGCGTGAGTATCATAGTATCTTTGCAATAGTGTCTTCATTCTTATTGATTTGATATACTATATGCTAGAATAATTATTTTTTGAGATATAGAAAAAATATAATAAATTACAAGATAATATATTGGTTATACTTTTTATTGATATAAAAAAAAAAGGGACAAAAAGAGCCAAAGAGGTGTGTAGAATTAGATTATGAAAAAAAAAAAAAAGGAAATAAAGATTTTTTTTTTTTTTGAAAAAATGAAATTAAAAAAGGAGAAAAAAGTAAATGAAAATCACCAGAAATTAAAAAAAAAAAGAATAAATAAAATAGCAAAAAAGGTGAATAAAACTAGATTATGGAAAAAAAATGAAATTAAAAAAGGAACAAGAAATAAAAAAAAAAAAGATGAAACAAAACGAAAGAAAGAAAAATTAAATATGGAATCATATTATGTTGAAAAAGATAATATGATTTGGGAAAAAAATAAATGAACAAAAAAGGAGAAAAAAGAATTAAAAAATGAGAAGTTAAAAGAAAAGGAATAGAGAAATAAAAAAGAAAAGAAGAAAAAGAGACAATTACCTACAAAAGCTATAATTGTAGAAAGGTTAAATAGTTTTGAGGGTATGGAAGGAGAAAAGGACATAAATGGTCCCTTAACTTTAGAATAGGTTTAAAATAGTCCCTTAAGTATGCACTTAACGTTTTTAGTCCTTTAAGTTTGCCATAAGTTAACAAAAATGGTCCCTTAACTATGAGGGTTGGTTACAAATAGTCCCTTAAGTATGCACGTAACAATTTTGGTTCTTTAAGTTCGCCAAAAGTTAGCACTTTTAGTCTCCGACAAAATATTCATTGAACTCTGTTTATTAGATTTGACGAGAACTATGAAAAAAAAATGAAAAAATCAGCGAGAACTCACATTTAAAGGTACACATTACTCAAGAAAAGACCAAATATCTCAGGACAAAACCAACGGACGTCAGTCGGTTATAGGGAAAACCGATGAAAAACCTACAAACTTGATAATGTCAGAAATAGTATCTCAAAATACAAAGACCGACGGACTCTGTTGATTAAAACCGAGGGAGTCCATTGGCTAAGTAAAATACACTAGATTCATTTTTACTGAAAACCCGGTATAAAAAATAAATACTTCCATCGTAGTGATTCTTTAAAAAAAAAAAAAATAGTTTGCGCACATTTTTCCTCGAAAATAACCGACGGACATCCGCTGGTTTACGTAAAAAATGAGAATTTTTTTATAAATAGCGTCTCTCAATTTTATCCATCTGTTTCCGTCCATCGTTTTTTCACATTTAGTAGTGACAATTTTTGTAGTTTCTGCTATTTCTAATGAACTTACGTCGATTTTGTCCCAAGGTATTTTGTCTTTCCTTAGTAATGTGTACCTCTAAATGTAAGTTCTCGCAATTTTTTTCCTTTTTTTTTCATAGTTCTAGTCAAATCTAATAAATAAAGTTCGATGAATATTTTGTCGGAGACTACATGTTAACTTTTGGCGAACTTAAAGGACCAAAACTATTAAGTGCATACTTAAGGGACTATTTTTAACCAATCCTCATAGTTAAGGGACCATTTTTGTTAACTTGTGACAAACTTTACGTACCAAAACTGTTAACTGCATAGTTAAGGGACTATTTTGAACCTACTCTCATAGTTAAGAGGCCATTTATGTCATTTTCTCTGTATGGAAGTAAGGAGGGTATGAAAGGGTAATTATTTTATGTATAGTGGACATGGATGTTCTCTCGCCAACCACCCCCCCCCCCCCCCCCCTCCTTTTTTTTTTCTTCTTATTAGGACCCCTATTTCTTTTCTTTTTATTTTGGATCCAATGAAATGCCAAAACTGGCTTAGGGCCTTTTTATATTTTTTAACCTTTATGGGGCTCTCTTTGAAAGAATTTATAACAATATTTTCTCTTTCTTCTTCCCCCAAAATAGTTCCTTCACACTCAAGTTTTCCCACTCCTTTATTTTATGTACGTAATCGTTAGGTGTAGACGCATGAAGAATTCGGAGTAAAAATCGGAACCCGTAGTGAAATCTTCCATCAATTACAAATAGAAACTAAATACATATGGGTCTTTCACGAGCACTGGCCTTGGAGGCGCAAGAGGAACTCAGAAATTATAAAGAGGACTAGGTATTTGGATTTTCAAAACAACTGCCTCATAACAAAGGTTGTTGACTTCATTCTGTATGTATCTTCTTTTATTATTTTAAATTTTTTCAGTTTCGTCCTCATGAATAATTTCAGAAACAATTTTTTTTATTGTCTTGCAAGAAAATAAAGAGATTAGAGTGTAAATCATTAAAGAATAAAAGAAATACGAAATAAATTATAAAAAAAATAAAAATATTAGAGGTGCAATATGCAAAAACTAACCAATTAGTTCGACTACCTGCCCTGTTGAGCCATTTAAAAGCTTTCATTTTTTTCCTGTGAAAACTCTTTGTGCCTTTTAAACAATTGGCACTGAAATATTGTCATGTTGTGTTCAAATTCGTTTGGCCATGGGAAAATTCGTCCTATGCTAAAAATTTTGGGGTTGTATTTTTTACAAATCGAAACTTCAAGGGTTAAGTGAAATTTACACTAATAAAAAACAAAAAACTTTGTGCACATCTCTATGTCTGAGAAGATGTTCTTAATTCTCTAATAAAATAATTCAACTGTCATAGCTATCATATTACTTGTTAAATCAAGAAAACGACGTCTCAACAAATCTAATTAAGTTGTTATATACACGACTTGGAGAAAATAATTGTAATCTATGCAGGTTGACGATCCCCAAAATGCAACTATATAAAGACTTTTCTTTTTGGTTCTTTATCCATCAAAATTTCAAACCTTGCTATTTCTATACTTCAGAATTAAAAATATTATTCAGTGCTAGTTCTCAATTCTCATTAGTGATCAGAAAGAAAGATAAAAGATGGGTCTGAAAGGAAAGTTGATTTCACAAACAGAGATCAAGGGTTGTAAGGATCTCTTTCATGAAATGTTTAGACACAAACCACACCATCTTCCCAATGTTATTCCAAATACAATTCAAGCGGTCAATTTGCATGAAGGAGATTGGGGTACCGTAGGCTCCGTGTTCAACTTGAATTATACTATGGGTAAGATTTTCTGATCACTTTTTTCAATTGAACAGCTAATTTAATTTTACTAAGAGTCTAATACATTAGTTATAAGAGAAGTCTACTACGTACTTTGTCTATGTGAGTATATATAATGTCTATGATTAGTAAATTTTATAAGAAACATTTTTTCAGATCACAGTTTTACAGCTGAGCCTAGGTCTATATGTGTTCAATTCGTTACTTATCCATGTCAGTTCGTGGTGTAATCCCAAAATGCTCCTTTTTTATTGCATATGGATTTCCAAAGCTCCCAACAGATATAAATTATACTATTCCCTCTGCCCTAATTTTTATGACACTTTTTTTTTTTAGTAAGTTTGAAAAAGAATGATAGTACCTTTCTATATGTTGTAACAATTCAACTTTAAATTTAACTTTTACCCTTAATGAAATGATTTTTAGTCACACAAATTTCTATGGTTTGTTTTAGAACACAAGTTTAAAAAATCTTCCCTTTATTTCTTAAACTTTGTGCCCAGTCAGAACCCTTCATATAAAATGAGACGGAGGGAGTACAAAAAGAACGGAAATGGGTCAAAAATGCCCTTATCGTATTAGAAATGGTTCAAAATTTCCATCCTTCCACCTGTTCGGGTCAAAAATGTTCTTAACGTATTAGAAGTGGCTCAAAAATGTCCCTTCCACCTATTGGATCCTAACGTTATTATTGAGCCACTTCTAATACATTAAGGGCATTTTTTTTAATCCCAATAGGTGGAAAGAA
>NC_081346.1:64085277-64174353 GCF_029784015.1 Lycium ferocissimum | reverse complement strand
AAGACATAGACGAGGAAAAAAGGTTAGTGGCATTCAGGGCATTTGAAGGTCATGTCGTAGAGCAATACAAGGCCTTCAAAGCAACAGTTCATATTGAGAATGAAGGAGAAAACAACTTGGTCTTATGGACTATCGAATACGAGAAGCAGAATGAAGACGTTCCAGAACCCTTCTCTTATTTGCAATTATTCCTTAATATGACCAAAGATATTGACGCTCACCATGTCAACCAGTAATATTCTATATTGCTCAGACTCTTCAAAGATGTCAACGAGTGCATGTCAGATCCTTCAAAAGAGTATATTTTTTGAGGATCCAACACGAGTTCGATATTATTTTTGGAGAGCCCGAACAACAGAAGTAATATCTATGATTGAGAGAAAATTAATTATGTTGTGAATAAAGGGAGTTCCACGTTCTCTACGAAAGTGGCTGTGCTTGCTTCCAGTTCAAGAATTCGAGTGGTTGTGCTTGTTGATGTTTGTGTTTCTCGTAAAGATGTTTGCTTCGTTGTATTTTCATGAAATATTGTACTACTATTTTGAACAAAAGAAGGTGCCCTTAGGAAATTTGCAATGGATTTTTGAATGCCTTTGGTGGCAACAAAAAAAAAAAAAAAAAAAAGGTGATAAATTTATAGGAAAAGGGTAATAATAAAAAAATATCCATGTATTATTCAAAATAGATCAAAATTAGTTCTCTGTTATGTTTTGGCTAAAAAATGCCCTCTACTAGTCAAATGGCTCAAAAATACCCTTCATGCCAGTGGTTGCCCCAAAACAAGGAGGTATGAGTCAATTTGCCCTTAACTATTTGAAATGAACATATCCCTTGTGCTTTTAGTGATATCCATAAAATTAGTGAGGGGGGGGGGGGGGTGTGGGTTTGGAAACAATTAACATAAACCTATCCAAGACATAGATCTAATAAGAAACATACTGAATAAGCCTATCACTCGAGACCCAATTTAGAAGTTTGACGATTCTCAAAGTAGAGGGGATCAAATACTAATTGGGTGAAATTAAGGATTCTTCCTCTAATTGTTGTTTCACGATCAAAACAAGGCATAAAAACTTTCTTGTCTTTCTTGTAAAACATAATGTCTTGTTTTTGGACATTGTCTGCAATAGTTGTTGACATTACATCTGGGCCCAATCCGAAGTGTAGCTGACCTGGTCCAATTCTATTAATATTTTGTAGTTGTAATATTTTTACTTCATGTTTTCATTAATGAGTTGTAAATATATAAACTACTTTTTCCTTTTCATTTCAGTTAGACAAAAATAAAAAAGTCTGGTTTCTCTCTCTTTTCCCTATCATAGATTAGCGTTTTCTATGTTGTAAATCAATGGTGCTCTAGCCATTTTTGTGCTTGAACATGGTATCAGAGCAATGTTTCGTGCAGTACTCATTGATCACTATTGTCCGATATTACCCTCGACGTTTATCTTCGTCAAATTTTCCGGCGAGTTTTTTTTAGTTTCTGGCGAACTTTCGATTTTCCAGCGAGTTTTTGTTGATTCTGCTCTAATCTAGAAGTTTTCAGGTGTTTTCTTTTGAAGACTTTACTTCTTCAAGTTATCAAAGAAGGACAGTACAATTTCCTCCAATTTCACCTTGTTTTTGTTCTGTTTTTCACTATCTTCCCAATCTAGGGTTTCATTTTTGGGCTATTGAAATTGTTTTGCGATTTAAGGTTTTTGTTGATCTGGAAATTGTGTTTATCGCGATCTAGGGTTTGTTGATTTGGAAATTTGTAAATTTGTAGTTTATTGTGATCTAGGTTTTGTTGACTTGGAAGTTTGTGGTTTCTTTGGATTAGTTTTCTGGTTTGCTAGTCGATTAGTTTTTTGGTACCAATGCTACTAACAACAACACTTCTACCTCAAGTACTGATTGTTGACACCTAGTTTTTGACCTCCCATAATCTGTTTTAATTGTTCAAAATGCTTGAATATTAAATGGGGGAATATTGTTTCTTTATTTTTTATTTTTTTAGAAAAATCAGGATGATTTTATAAACTATGCAGATAATATTTTACCTTTATTGTTTGGTAAAATAATTTCTATAATGAGTCATTTGGAAATTATTTCACAGCAATTAATGATGCATTTTACTAATTTCAACCAGAAAATAGTGTAAAATAGTTATTTATTTAATTGTGCAATTATCATAAATTAATCAGCAAATATTTACCCCATTTTTTAATTCAAGGAAAATTGATTGATTGAAATAAATAATCATTTTTACCCCCAAATTTTAATTTCTGCATGGACAATTCTCAAAATAATTATAATTGATTTAAATAATTAATTATAATTATATTTGTAAATTTCTTATTATATGTTTAACTATGGCTACAATTGAAATAATCAATTAGTTAGTCAAATAGGGCCATAATTGAAATAACAAATTTCACGTTTTAATTCAATTAAGGCCATATCTGTAAATCCAATATTTTTGTGAAAATCATTCGTGTTTTTGAATTGATTTATTATTTAGTTTTAATTTAATTGTTTAGTAATCAATCTTTTTTTACCTACGCATTAGTTTGCATTTTTTTTCTTACACACACACACACACATATATATATATATATATCCGCATATCATGTGTATACATTTATAATATATACATATATGTATAAGATACATACGTATATATGTATGAAAAATATATATATATGTAAGATTTTGAACGACTCGCTTCTCTCTTACGTGTATCGCCATTTTTGGAAATTTCTCAGAGTTATCGCAGCCATGGCAGTCGTGTTGGTCTTTTTGAGGAAAGCATTTAATGCTTCTTCCTCTTTCACTCAACACCGAAGCCAAACGAGGTATAACTTGCTTTTTCTACTCTACTTTTTCGATTTCAACTGATACATGACTAAAAAAACCTTAATGGGTTTTGTTGTATTTGATTTTGAACGATTGGTTTCTATTGGTCTTTAAGAGACCCTACAGATTTACCTTTTGTTGGCCGATTCCTGGCCTTTGATGTTTAATTTGAGTAGATCTCAGCCCTACAATACGAGATTGTGAGGAGGAAACCCAAAAGACTGGGTTTATCCCACATCGTGGACTTAGGGTTTTGATAAGTTTGAGATTCCTATATAAAGGGGCTCTTTATTTGCATTTTGAGAGGAGAAGAAAATTTTTCACATAAAAAAAAAATATAGACTTAAACTCAAGTTTTGGCATCTTTGCTTTGAGACTAAGAGTTTAAGAAGTTTAAAAATTTTAAGTCTGGTTCGTGTTGTGTGGTTGAGCTTGAATTTGGGAGTAAAGGGTTTCTAATTCCCATTCTCGACAAGGTTGCACCAACAGAAGGTAAAATCCCTACTTTTCTCTCTTTTTCTGTATCTATCTATTTAAATTTCATAGATTCAGTTTTTGTATGTCTAAGTTGCATTAGAAATCATGTATTAGATTTATTTTTTGCAGTAGTTATTGTCGTAGTTACACTGTTTGTTTAATTTATATAGATTATGTTAAAGTGATTAGTCTTAGAAGGACCCTATACCTGCCTGTTTTCTGTGATGCCTTTGTTATGTGAGTCAAGTTTAGTGTGGGATTACATGGTTAAGTGTCCTTTTGCCCGTCTAATATGTATATATGGTTCATGAGTTTGATTCTATATGCCAAGTCTATTTGGTTTGCTTCTGCCACTACAAGATCATGTTATGTAAACTAGTTCACTTAGAGTTAATAAAGTTCAAATTTGGGGTTATGTTTATGAGATTAGGAACTTGCTAAGTACCTTATGATGAAATACTATGGTTATTGGGCCTATTCTTAATAATAATAAAATCTCTAATTTGCTCATTAGGGAGATGTTGATTGATTTCCTACCATGTTGTCTTTGGATAAAAATAAAAAAAGGGACCTACAAACCGTGTTATGTGTGAAGTTGGTTTATATGTATAAATGTCCCCTGTAGACCATTTTTTCCTAAAAAAGAGGGATCTATTGTTGAAGATTGCTGAAACCTGAGGCAATAGCACCTCATAACTTGAACCTGCTGAGATATAAGTTGGGATGTTGGTCATAACATGCTATTAGATCTGTTTTTTTAAATCAGGTATACCTAAGCAGTGACCTAATTTGTTTAATCAAAATATGTTTATGGGATTAGCCTTTAACTTGTCTACTTTAGGAAGGTGTTATATGTAGTTTGACTAAATTGCTTTATTATGTGATGGTGACTTATACTAGGTACTGTTAAATTTGATTTAAAATTGTATTGACAAGAGTTTTTAGTTGAGTCCATACTTAACAAGGTTTTGTTCGTAGTTCAATGTATCTAATTAATAGAAAAGGTCTTACCACCTTGGCTGAGTGTGAAATAGCATTAAAATAGGCCTGAATCTGTTAACACTAGTTGTCCAGGCTGTCTTGATCTTATCATTAACCTTGATGGAGTCTAAATGAAGGTTGAACTGCCTGTGACTTGCTTACTATCCCTATTATGTGCTTGACCTTTTTTTCCTATTTGACAAAAGATTATGTTACAAGTTGCTTGCTTTGGTTTTGGTCCTATCTGGCCCTTATGAACATCTGTCAGCTTAAATGTTTGTGGTTCATCAGTGGAATACTGTCATAAGTGTATCCTCATTTTTTATCCTACCTTGTTGCTTGCTTGTGCTCCTGTATGATTTTAAAAGGTAAAGATATGCCTCTTTGAAGTTTTAATGGTCCTTATCCATTGTCTGATTATTTCAACTTGTGAAAGAGCTGTTTTCATTTTGTCTTACAAAATTTAGGTGTATGAGTCCTTCATAAATCTCTTTAGTGTCATTCAGTCATTTTTTTACCTATTTGAAGATTGCTAAGTCAAAATGAATTTAATACCTAACCACATAGGATCTCTGGTTGACTGGTTTAAATACTTGCAAGGTTATTAAGAAAGTTATTTTGATATACTATGGATTGGAACTCAAGAGTCATGTTTTTCCTTTGAGGCTGTTGCTATAATGATTCTGTTTGGAAGGGTAATACCTGATTTATAGCAGAAAACAAGCAGGTCTTTGAGAGTTATGTGTCACATTTTGTTTAACTAAGAATGTTTCACCTAGCAGTTTACTGGGAATTGAAATTGTTGCTTTGCTTTTCTCTCTTCTTCTATGTGAAGTCTGGGTTGTGTGTTGATTAAATGTGTGTGTGAACTAAGTGTTGCCACAAGGGTCATGTTTTCTTGTCTGTTATCTGTCATTCCTAGTTGGGATTGAGTGGGAGATATATACTTCAGTATATTTGGTAACACATGGCCTGATTAATTAGGGTATATCACCTATTTTAATGGAATTTGCCTTCTCTTATTTTCTGAATCAATATCTAGTTGGGCACTGGCTTTCTTTTAGCTTGATGGGACTGAGATTTGTTTGTTACTTTCTAAACCTGCTTTTTGTAACTTACTTGGGAGATCATGTTTTCTTTACTTTTTTAGAAAATGTAGTCTGATGTTGGGAATTAGTTGTGCTTTGATTTCTTTTCCTTCTTGCATCATACTAGTTGATTAATTCTAAGGTTGTATCTTTGTGCATATGGAACATTCTGTTTAGTCTCTTTTGCCACAAAAGATACAAGCATGGTACAAATTCTTCTCCTATGTATATCATGGTTCAATACATAAGTGGAGAATTGAAGTAGTACTTGGGGATTAAGTTTGAACTTCCCCTAATGTCTGCCATGCCTAGGGTTCCTAGAAACCTCTTGGATCTTGTGCGACATTAGGAACAAGGGGGTAAAACTTTCCTTTTTGAGCTACTTTCACATCTCCATGGGTGTATACCTATGGTATATTGGCTGGAAAACTTGTATACCCTTGTTTGTGTGATGAATGCCATCTGGGCAGATGACTTGTGTGAACTTTATTTTTATCTATTTCTAATATTGGGCTGTCTCTTCTATTAATACAATTCATATGGCCTTTTCATATATTTGGGTCTGTGTCTTATTTGTATTTGGGCCTGCTCCTTCTATCTGTTTCGTACCCAATATTTAGTGGGCTATATTCAGTCCAATGGTTTGCTACTAAGTAATATATACACCTTTTCATTATGTGATTTCTGTTACATAAAGAAGCCTTTGCTAAGTTTAAGTGTTTGCTTAGATTACTTGCTAATCCTTATTTCCCCTCTTTGCTTTGCATGAAATACTGTCCATTGGGATTTTCCTATTGCGTAAATTCGTTGGGCCAAAGGCCCAATAACTTCCTTGATCGAGTCCGTAGGGAAATAAATAAAGGGAAGCTGATATGTTTTTTGAAGGCCCAGCCAATGGGTGAAAATGGCACTGATGGGCTTGGCAAGCCCATCAGTTAAAATTTCACTTTCCCTCCCTTCTCCATTTATATATTTGGCATGTATATCTATTGTCCATACTGAATGTGTAATATTGAAACCCCGTAAATGTAGAGCTTCGGAGAAACACATAGCATTTGAAGAGTTACCAAACCATTTAAAAAAAAATGAAAAAAAAAGAGGAAACATTTCGGGTAATAATCATTTTCATACTAAACGGGATTTTGACCACAAGTTTTCTAAGTTTAAGATTGTTTCAAAACCTAGGTTCAATGCAAAGAACAAAAAAGAGGATTTGGTTAAAGTTTGAATTGGATGAAGTTTTAAACAAGGCAAAGTATCAAAAAAAATGAATTATGGACTTGGGCGAATCTGGACAAAGCGGATAATTGAATTTGGACTCGAATGGATTTTTTGAAGGAACTAAAGTCATTTTTTGGGCCTGGAAGCCCAGACGTTATTTTGGACCGAAAGAAAAACAAAATCTGTTGGACTAAATTGAGGAATGACAGATCTGGACTTGGAATATAACTTAACTCTACCGGCTTCAATGATAAAAATGGGACTTGAAAAAACTTGTATTTTTCTTACATATATATATATATATGTATAAAATCGGAGGTATACTCCATTGTCACGACCCATTTTAGCCTAGGTCATGCGGGCAACTACCTTTCCCACCTCGGTAGGCGAACTCTTAACTCAACATCCACAAGCAATAAAATAATAGCAGAAGAAGTAAAATGACGTAAGTCTCACAATATAATATATATATAGATAAGTGCGGAAGTAAATGAATCCACCCCAGTATCTGGTCTGGTCATACAAGAGCATCTAAATCCGAATACTAAGGTCTGAATAATAATACATAAATGGTCTCAAATCATGTCTTGAACGAAAAGTAAGACATAAGCAGTAGAAGAGTCTTCGAGGTCAGCGGATGCCATGCTCACCCTGGAAAACTCAATTAGAAGCTGAGGAGTCGATCAGCCACGAGTCAGAGAGGTATCCGATCTGGTACTCTGCATTCATAAAAGAATGCAACAAGTGCAGGTCAGTACAAACAATAGTACTGGTAGGCATCATCGGCCGACTAAGCATAGTTAACACAATTCAGAAAATAAAGTAGATAAGCAAATAACCCAACCAACATGATCCAACATAATCATAACCAAGTACCCATCATCACCTATGTAAACATCTAAACCCCAATATAATAAATCTGAGTACATCCGATCCGAACCAGTCCACGGTGGAATCATCACAATCTGATCATCACAACACAATCACCACAATCCAGTCATCACAACATCTCACTCAAGTCACAATGCAATGCAGTGCAATAATTGTATGAATGCAATGCCATGCCATGCAAATACGAGGTGTACACATGTAAGAGAGAGAGAGAGAGAGAATATCGACGTATCGTAGCACAACCCGGTGTGACTCGCGAAGTCTAAGTGCCACCCATCCGGATCTTTGCCCAGACGTACGAACGGGACCGCGGCTAATTGCTCACAGGGGGAGTTTCACCGGCACCACCTTGGGGGACCCGCGGAGTCCATGCACTAACAACGATTCCGAAATAACATCGGAATCGGCCATGCAACAACGATGCCCGAATATAACCATCGGGCATCCGCTTTCTTATAATCACTCAAAAGAGTCTGTCAAATATCGGTTTCACAAATCAACGATTCCGGAATTGAACCTCGGACATTGGCCTCCTTACAATCACTCAAGTAAAAGAGTTTATCAAGTGTCAGTTTCATATCAACAATGATTCCGGAATGGATCTTTGGACATCGGCCTTTTCACAATCACTCAAGTAAAAGAGTTTATCAAATATCAGTTCCACTCAATCAACGATACCGGATCATCCCCGTATCGGCCATGCATGATAAATATGAGGAATGCGTGCAATGCATATGTCAATCATCAATAAGCAAGTTCAATATCACAAGTACCTCAACGGGGTACGCCAACAATACATCACATCACAATACCAACAGTAGGTATGCCAACATATACAAATCAAGTACCAACAGCGGGTACGCCAACAATGTATCAATAATCTCAAGTACCAACAGTGGGCACACCAATAATATATCAAGGTGCAAATACCAACAACGGGTATGCCAATCCTATCCAAATCAGGACAACAAGCAACAATCGTTATCTACCAACTACACATGGCATCAAGCCAACACAGTTGAACAATCAACACATATAACGGGGTGGCTAGTCCCAACACACATCAGGGCCCAACTTAAGGCATTATTCATCCCAACTTCACACCCGAAGGTTCACATGATGTCTCCGACATCATAATCTAAATATGTGATTCACTCTACTAAGTCTCACCAAGGTAAACCATAACCTACCCGGATCGCCGAACCGCAACACCAACAAGTCACTCTTTTGCCTTGCCCTTCCCTATCCGAAGCTCGTAACCAAAGTAGTCTAAGCATAATCAAACTCTATATTAGAAATCATGAAGATTGATACTAATATTGCTATGATATCGATTAGGTCCATTTTTACCCTAGAAATTGGGGAAACGGGCCCACAAAGGCAAAACGGGAAATTTGAAGGCAAAATACAAAATTAAGCCTTAGATGATCATAACCCAACCATTAATTATTGATTTAACTCAAGAATTGGTCTAAATCTGATTTCAAGTAACAACCCCTAAATTGGGTATGAACCCTAATTCTCCAAATCCGAAATTCAACGTTAATAGTGGATGATCATATTTTAGTATTAACATCATCAATTTATCAATTATAATCCTAGGGAAAAGTCTCCCAAAACCCTTTTTCAAATTCCATTTCTAAGGGATTGGAAAGGGAAGGGGAAATTCTATGATAATAGTGATTAAAAAGGAGTAAAGGATTAGACAAGGTTTTACCTCCAAGAATTTCTTTAATTTGACTCCAAGAACAGTATCCCCAAGCTGCAATATCAAGATATGAGATAATGAGGGTCTAAGTCTCATTTAATGGATTTAACTGCCCGTCACCCGCTACGATTGCGGACCGCCCCGTGCCGCCCGCGCGACAACGGCGACCGCTTTAGCGGTCAAGCCAAAATGGCTAGGACGCCACAGCGGAGGGGCTACCGCCCCGGCGGTACCGTGCTGAATGTTAATAGGTGCCGCCAAAGCGGGCACCATACACCAGAATTTGGCTAAGCTTTTTCGTTTCGATCCGATTTTTTGACTAATTCCTGAGACCATCTGCTCATATACCAGATACCTAGTCCTATATAAAAACACACTACGAACGCACCTGTGGCCTCAGAATTCCCAACGAAGGTCTCGTTGACCGAGTCAACCACCGATGCCTTAATTCCTATTTCCCATCCCATGTCTCAAAATGCATCCGAATGCATTGGGAACCGAACCAAACGCATACACAAGTTCTAAACGACTATCCGGACCTCTCGAAATTGATGAAATTCTGAAAAAAGTTCGTTTGCCCAAAAGTCAACTTCGGGTCAACCACTTTCACTTTAAAGCTATGTTTTCACCAAAATTGTCCGACTCCGGACTAGACACCTCGGGAAGCATGTCAACGGTCCCCTTGGGTCAAAAGCAAGCTAATCAATGCTCGGGAACAAGCAAAAATGCCGAAAGAACTATAACGACCAAACGGGTCGTTACATCTATATTTTCTATGTATGTATAATAAAATCCGTAAGTACTAAACCCATTTTGTTAGGACTAGAATAGTAGCGACCGTACTCGGGAGAAATCCCGGGTGTGTTCTAGTCTGGCAACAAAGTGAGTTCAACACTTGCGTGGATTTTTCTAAACCTAAACCCCTTTTATAAGGGGAATTTTTGCCAAATTTTTTCTTAAAATTATTATATGAAATGATATGACATTTTTGCGAAAAAAACTAAACACTTTTGCAAATAAATACATTAATCACACATTGAAGCTCGTAGGTTAACCGTATTCTACGGATCTTTAATACTAGGGTGCGTAAAACCTTCCCTAGGGGATCACCAGAACCTTTACCTCGAACTTTGGTCCAAAAGATTTTTACTTATTTTTGCAAAAATCTTTAACCCGGTTTTCCTAGTTTTTCATAATAAATTAGGTGGCGACTCTAAAAATACTAAAATCCAATTAGAGCACCAACAACCTCATAGTAACTTTTATGCCTAACTCGCGTGAGAGCGAACCGAAACACTGATGGTTTCACACCATTTGCTATTGAGACCTCACATCCTTTCTACATATATCCCTCTGACAATCTGAATACTCCTCTAGTCTCACCACCTTTCGATGGGAGTGGTTTCGTGGCTTGGAGGAGGAACATGCTCGTGGCTCTATCTGCCAAAAACAAATTAGGTGTGATTACTGGAAAAATTCCTAAACCTGCAAAAGATTATCCTTACTTCTCAGGTTGGGAACGCTGTAATGATATGCTTATAGCATGGATGACCAATTCTCTGTCCAGAAACGTATCTCTTAGTCTCATAGGGTACTCAACTGCTAGAGCGATCTGGAAAGACCTGAATGAGAGGTTTGGTCAATCCAATGGATCAAAATACATTCAAATTCAGTGAGAGATTAGTTCAACTAGTCAAGGATCTTCAGACATAGACACTTATTTCACTAAGATTAGAAGCTTGTGGGATGAGCTTCAAACAGCCTAAATAGCCTATGTAGGACCTACTTGCACTTGTGGTGCTTTACCAAAACTTTTGGAGTAACAACAACTTTTTCAATTTATGAGTGGACTGAATGAGTGTTACTCTTCTTGCAAGGCTAACATTCTGATGATGTCTCCACTGCCGCCCATCAGTAGAGCCTATTCCATGTTGCAACATGATAAACATCAAAAAGAACACTCTCCACATGGTCCAAGTTTTTCAACTGAATCTGCTGCATTCTCAGCTTCTACTAGTTCAAGCTATTCATTGGTAGGAATTATAGTCGAGAGTTCATTTTGAGCAAGGAGGGTAATCTGTTGCTCCTAAGTATTCCTAGTGGCTCGGCGGGTCTATTCGCAGCAATCTGCAAGCAGAAATTTGCCGTGGGCACCGTTGAGAAATTCTATAGATTACATGGTATCCTGCAGATTTTAAATTCACCAAAAACAAGAAAGCTTTTGCTTCATGTGCTTAGAGGGATGAACTTGGTCCTGCTTTTCCTATTCGTGGTCCCTCTATTCCTCATGGACTCTCAAAGGACCAATATCAACACTATTAGTATCTTATGAGCATACACAATCCGTCTCCTCATGGCATAATTGGTGAAAATGCTGCTTTTAGTGCTTTTGCAGGTTTGTTTAGTAGTACTGTTTTCTCTGAAACTTGCTATCATGTGTGTGCATCTTCATTATTAGGTGTTAGTCCTTGGATTTTAGACTCAGGGGCAACCAATCACATGGCCCCTCACAAACATCTACTTCACAATATTCAACCTCTTACCTACTCCATACTTGATAACTTTACCAAATGGCTATAAAGTAAAAGTTATTTCTACTGGTTCTTTCTCCTTAAGAAGTGACATAATCTTACATAATGTCCTCCTTGTCCCTTAATTTCATTTCAATTTGATTTATATGCACAAACTTCTTGTCCAACTCCAATGCTATGCTATACTTACCATTTCTGCTTGCTTTTTACAGGGCCCTTCTCTAAAGAGGCCATTGGAAATTGGTAAGGCTAAAAAGGGACTATATTTTGTGCATCAGGAGTTCTCCACAAATCATCTTGTTCCCCCTGTTATTTCTAATTCTGTCTCACATGTTGATGTTAGTTCTTATACTCCATATGCTTTAGTTTCTGATTCTGCTTCACATTGCACTCCACCTATGAATACCATTCCTATTAATTCTGTCGTTACTACTTGTAATTCTGAACATCATTGATGTCGTACACCTTGTAATCCTCACTCTGCTGTTAATAAAGATGATATTATTTGGCATCAAAGATTAGGACATATTATATTTCACAAAATGAATTTTTTTCTTGATTTACCTGATAAACTATCCACTAAACAGATCTTCATATGCCCTGTTTGTCCTATAGCAAGACAACATAGAACCTCATTCCCACTCAGCTCTATACATACATCTGTTCCTTTTCAATTAGTCCATATTGATACATGGGGACCCTATCACATCAAAACTTACAACAATTTCAAGTATTTTTTGACATTGCATGACAAAAAAATGGGTAACTTGCGGAGGTTGAAAGTTGCAATTCGCAGAGGTTTTAGCCTCTTCTAAAACCTAGTGGAGGCTAAAACCTCCGCGAATTGCAACTTTCAACCTTTGCAAATAACCCATTTTTTTGTGGTGAGTAGATGACTATACTAAAGTTACTTGGACATACCTTATTTCTTGCAAAAGTAATGCTTTGATAGTTTTAAAAGATTTTGTATCCATGGTCAAAACTCATTTCAACTCTAAGGTGCAAATTTTTAGATCTGATAATGCTCTTAAACTGGGTGGTAGCACTTCTTGTCAACAATGCTTTAGTGATAATGGTATCCTCCATCACACCAGTGTCCCCCACACACCTCAACAAAGTGGTGTAGTTGAGAGAAAACATAAACACCTGTTAGAAGTTTCCAGATCCTTTCTTTTTCAGTCCAAATCACCTTTGAAATCTTTGGGTGGGGGGGGGGTGTATCACCACGCACTTACTTTGTCAACATAATTCCTTCAATTGTTTTACAAAATATATCTTCCATAGAGAAGCTGTTGGGTACACCACCTTCATATAACCACCTTAGATCTTTTGGTTGTCTTTGTTTTGCTTCTTCTCCCAACACTGGGAGAGATAAATTCCAATCTAGATCTATTCCAGCTGTTTTCTTAGTCTACCCTAGTGGTAAAAAGGCTTACATACTCCTAAACCTTCATTCTCCTCTATTTTCTACTCCAAAGATGTTGTCTTCCATGAAAATACTTTCCTTTATCATTCTTCCACACCTTTACCTACTGCTCATTTCCCTTCATCTCTTCCTTCTTTTGTTGATATACATACTGAACATCCTCCAATTTCCATATCTCCTTCTTCTGCTGTTTCCTCTGATGTACTTCCTCCTCAGTCCCCACTTTTCTCTCTTCTATTATCTGGCCATCTCCCGTATATTATTCCTGCTGATTCTCCTCCACCTCTCCAAATTCCTCCTACTAATCCTGCACCTATCCCCAATCCTCATGTTGTTCCTGCCACCAATCAAGACCCTACTAGGAAATAATCTAGGGTTCATCACAGACCTTCCCACCTTGATGACTACATTTACAGTGCTTTTCCCCTCTTTACACCAATACCGAAACTCAAGGTTTCCACTAGTGATATACACGTCGTGAACCTCGGTTTTACCAACAGGTACTAATCCCCTTGACAGAGAGCCGTGCTAAAAAAAGGAATTTCAAGCTCTTGAAGCAAACCAGACTTGGGATATTGTTCCCCTTTCACCTCATAAAAAGGCTATTCCCAGCAAATGGGTTACAAAATAAAGTAGAGATTTGATGGTTCCATTGAAAGATATAAGGTCAGGCTTGTCATTAGGGGAGATACTCAGAGGAAGGGTATTGACTACACTGAAACATTCTCCCCTGTTGCCAAGCTAACCACCATCAAATGTCTCCTTACTTTGGCTGTCAAAAGTGGTTGGACTGTTTTCCAACTTGATGTGAATAATGCCTTTTTACATGGTTCTCTAGATTAAAAAGTATACATGAAAATCCCTCTTGGTCTTGAGGTTACTTCTACATCTTCTTCCTCCTCTGATCCACTGGTTTGCAAGCTTAAAAAATCACTTTATGGCCTCAAACAGGCTTCCAGGAAATGGTTCTTAAAGTTGTCTGAACCTCTATCTTCTAGAGGCTACATATCTAGTAAGAATGTTTACTCACTTTTCACAAAGGTTTCCTCTGGTTCTTTGACTATTTTGGCTGTGTATGTGGATGATATCTTTTTGGCTGGGAATGATCTTACTGAATTGACCAGTTTAAAGGCTTATCTTGATGACCAATTTAAGATTAAGGACTTGGGTTGTGTTCACTATTTTCGAGGTCTTGAAATCACTTCTTCTCCATCTGGTTATATTGTTAGTCAACATAAGTATACAAAAGATCTTCTTGCTGAATTTAACTATAACCAATCTGAGTCCTGTGAATACTCCTCTTGATCCCTCTGTCAAGTTGGTTGTAGATATGGATGCTCCTCTTGTTGATGCTACTCTGTATAGGAGATTGGTTGGGAAATTGACTTCAACACACTAGACCTGACATTTCTTTCTCAGTCTAGCACCTTAGTCAGTTCCTACATACACCTCAGTCTCCTCACATGTTAGCTACTATCCGTGTTCTAAGATATTTGCTGAATGATCCTGGTCAAGGTGTTATGCTTTCTAACTCAAATGATTTTTCCATCACTGCCTACTCAGACTCTAATTGGGCTGCCTATGCTAACTCCAGAACCGGGTATTATATAATTCTTGGTGGAAGTCCTATCTCTTGGAAGAGTAAGAAACAACCGACCATCTCTTTTATCTTGGTAGGCCGTGAATATAGCTTTAAGGAAAATTGTTCTTTGAGATTTATTGGCTTAAGAGGTTACTTGGTGATCTTGGTCTTCCTATTTCATCCCCTATTCCAGTCTACTGTGACAGTCAAGCTGCCTTACACATAGTCAAGAATCCTATTTTTCATGAACGGACCAAACATATTGACATTGATTGTCATTTTGTACACGATTGCTTGAATACTGGCCTCATTTCTCTTCATTTTGTTCGTTCAGAAGATCAGTTGGCTGACATTATGACTAATTCTCTTTGTGTGCTCTTCATTAGCAGCTACTTTCTAAGCTTTCAGTGTCCTCCCCTTCCAGCTTTGGGGGGAGGGGGGTGTTAACATTACATCTAGGCACAATCCGAAGTATAGCTAACCCGACTTGATTCTATTAATATTTTGTAGTTGTAATATTTTTACTACATGTTTTCATTAATGAGCTATAAATATATAGACTACTTTTTCCTTTTCATTTCAGTTAGACAGAAATAAAAAAGTCTGGTTTCTCTCTCTTTTCTCTCTCATAGATTAGGGTTTTCTATATTGTAAATCAATGGCGATCTAGCCATTTTTGTACTTGAACAATAGTCTTTGCCTTGAGCAAGACATCACCCTTCTCAAACAAGTACGAAGGCAAGATATACCAATGTAATCTCGTATCCAAATTAAGAGTGTCACGAGATGCTAAAATGTCATCCTGAGGGATAGAGAGCGTCACCATCCAAGATTATTAGTTCCCATAATCTTTCATCATCCTCAAATCAAGAGAACGTCCAAAGTAATGGATGTACACACAAAGTAGACCATCTAGAACAACTATATCAATGTGATCATTTAAAACACGTGGCACCTTTTGATAGTTAGGTTATGGTATATCTTTGTATTCATCGTTCGATAAATTTAGGGACACAATCACCCATTTAGGTGATTCATATAATTCTCGTCCTCTATCACAAAGGACCATCCAATGGAACATATTATTCACGGACTGACAGTTAAAATAAGTTGTTCCATAGATAAAAACAGTGTAAGGGAATGGTTGAATAAGCCTCCAAGAATCATCTTTCAAAGAGTACACTTCAACTTTGATATCCCCTTTCTCCAAAAATTCAAAACACCTTGTGATGAGCCTCACAACTACATAATGATCATCATTGGTAGAGTTGTAACCTAACCCATAAGGGGTTCCAGCTCACATGTTTCTTTACTTAAATCAAGTGCAGAATTGGGAAGTCATCTTAACTCATTGATAGTAGGGTTCCAAAGACATTTCTCAAAACAAATAGAAAGTCCTAACAGGGGGTTGTGGCAAAAAGTCACGCAGAACAAACCATTAACAGACGAGCAATGAATAGTTACGGGTATACAACATTTCCTTTCATTATTATCGCTAGCATAGTTAGGTCTCCAGGCGATTGTGTTGTTAAAAGCAGAAATTAAGTATGAAATTATATTTATAATTTCATAGTTATCTCTTCATTTGACTTTGTTGAGAAGATTATGGATCAATGTATATACCTGAAGGTCAGTGGAAGTAAATTCTACTATTTCTTAGTTCTATATGTGAATGATATCTTGCTTAGGGAATGCTACATGAAGTGAAATAATTTCTCTCTAAGAATTTTGATATGAAAGATATGGGTGATGTGTCTTATGGAATTGGCTTTAAGATTCATCGAGATAGACATCAAGGCATCTTAGTCTATGTCAAGAAGCCTATATCAATAAAATTTTAGAGAGGTTTCGGATGAAAGATTGTTCCCCAAGTGTAGCTCTCACTATGAAGGGTGAGAGGTTCAATTTGAATCAGTGCCCGAAGAACGATCTTGAAAGGGAACAAATGAATGATATGTTGTTGGAAGCTTGATGTATGCTCGGGTTTGTACAAGACCTGACATTGCATTTGTTGTTAGAATGTTAGGAAGACATCAAAGTAACCCAGGTCTTGATCACTTGAAAGCAACAAATAAAGTATTAAGATATTTTCAAGATACAAAAGAAAACATGCTAATATACAAACAATCAGATGATTTGAAGGTCATTGGATACTCCGATTTAGACTTTGTTGGCTATTTTGATTCATCCAAATCAACTTCTAGATACATTTTTTATGTCAGCCAGTGGAGTTATATCTTGCAAGAGTTCCAAATAGACTTCAGTTGCAACTTCCACTATGGAGGCTAAGTTTGTTTCTTGTTTTGAGGCTTCTTCACATGGTGTATGGTTGAAGAGTTCCATTTTTAGGCTTAGAATTGTCGACTCTATTTCTAAGCCATTAAGGTTATATTGTGACAATTCAGCTGCTGTCTTTATGACTAAGAATAACAAAAGTGGCAGTCGAAGCAAGCATATCGACATCAAGTATCTAGCCATAAGAAAGCGTTTTAAAGATAAGAAAGTGGTCATTGAGCACGTTAGCACGGAATTAATGTTAGCTGATCCTTTAAATAAAGGCATGCTACCATAAAATTTTAAGGATCATGTAGTCACAATTGGACTTAGTTCCAGTATGTAAATTTTTGTTGTAACAACGAATTGTTGATGAAACTCTCTAGTTTATATGCTATTTATCTTATTTGTCACTGTGTGCGCATTTATTTAATTTGAGAAATATAGCTAAAATATGGACCTAGAATAAACATTGGATTTATTCATTAAGCAATATGGGCTAAGGCTTAGAGGCATAATGCATTGTGATACATGGAAGATACTACTCGCTCTTAGAGGATCTATCACCATGATTCATGTATTATGATTCTTTTTAAAGCATACTTGGGGTTCGTGTATTCAGACCAAGTGGGAGAATGTTAGTTAACGTTAAAAATGAACATGTGAAAAAGTGGTCCTTCATTTTTGGACCATTTGGAACTCCCATTATCTAAAACTACCCTAAGATAACTGCTACATCTAAAAACTGCTCTATTAATTGTTCTTGATGGTAGAACAGTATAAAAGACATAGCAAACGGATTGGGTCCCTAAGCAAAAACTTTCCTTTAAATCCACACCATCTAATAGTGAGGTTGACTGCTTAGAAGACTCACCGAATTGGAAAACCGATGCCAACGATGCTATCGACGTCAACCACGACTCTGTAACAATGGCTGGAGGTACGTCGATCTAATATTCCTCTGCGATTTTGCTCTATATGTACATAGACATTCATAAATTGTATAGAATGTCTCACATCTCATAGCCAACCAAATTTATATGGTAAGTTGAATATCATCTACCTGCATAATATTTAGATCACAAAAAGTATAGTACATTATTATTAAAAGAAGAGGAAAAAGTCAGCACATTAAGCCAAGTGGCAGCATCACTATTTTCTTATCTTTCCTTTTTGTAATTTTGTTTATTGATTCTTTTAGTTTAATCCCATTTAAGGCTTCTCCCCCACAATTAAATTCGTCAATCGAGAGATGAGGCTGGAATTGATTTTGAATTTGCATATGCATATGGATAATAAGCTTAATATAATTTCCACGGTGTTGATTTCATTACGTTCAGGCCAATTGCCTTTGGATTTTATCTAGTGTAGAGGATAATACGTAAGGTCAAACTTCTCCAGCGTACACATCAATCATGTATTATTGTCTTTTCATTAATATTATATTTTGGGTAGAGTAGTTTGATTTGTAATGAAGACTTCTCTCTTGGTATTTAAAGATTAACAGTATCATCTACGATAATTGTTCGGGTTTATGAAGTTAAAATTTTTACTTTTTCCTTTTGCATATGTTTTACTTTTTCATGTGTTTTTGTAAATGTTTATTATTTCTGTGATGTGTGAATTCAAAAGACATTGTTATTCTGTAAGAAATTTGCTTTATATTTTTATGGAATCAATCAAGTGTTCAATTGCGAAACTTCCTTAAAAAGGATCATTTGAAGAAATTTATTTATCGTTATAAGAACTTTGGGTGATGCTCAACTCAATAATGAGCATGAGACATAGGTCCACGTAGTTTACTGTTAGCATAATATGCTACTGGGTAATTCACTTCTTGGAAGGACTATGCTAGATCTTCTAACCTAAAGGGTGAGAAGATGCTACGAAGTTTGGCATAGGTTTGATGAGCTTAAAGGTACAACTCTCTCTTTTGATAAACTTGGTTATTTGATTGACTTGTTTGTGAAGTTTTATCAAAGGATGAGTCTTGATGCCTCATATATAGGATTTGTATTCATGGTGATGGTTGATACTTGGTTGTATCACAAATTTATGCATCCATGGCATTATAGTAGGATTATTACCTTTTATACTAACACTCATGCTATGAAGCCTATGTTTTCGTTTGTCTTTCCTTGAGTTTTGCTATGTTTGGATTTGAGTACGAATCATTTTCAAAAATGGGAGGATGATATGATATAGGATGGCTCAAGTGTTCAACTTTCCTCATGGCCTTGTACTAGAAGCCAAGCGAAGGACTTCCAATATTTACAAGCCAAGTTCATGGAGAATGAAACTATAGAAGTACTTGAAGAGAACCATTGGAGGGCCTTCAAGCTATGGGAGATAGCATGGAGAAAGAGTGCAAGAGTCCAAGGCTCAAAGCTTGCCTCTTAAAGAAGCTCAAACGTTTAATATGTGGCTACAATTGCAAGTCTGGGGAGATAAATGCCAAATGTGGCTAGTTGTTAAATAATTGTGGCTAGGCATGTAAAGGCAAAACTATATATACTTGCCTTAGCCTATTTCATTAGTTAGCTTGAATTTATCATTAAACTCTTTCGAGTGTAGTTTCTATTAGGTGTGAGAACAAAGTACCACATTATTAGCTGAAAGAAAAAGGAGCTACTTATAAGGTGTTGGATACTCTTAATGATGTGAGGCCTTTTGGGGAAAACCGTGCAGGCTTGGCCCAAACCGGACAATATCACATCATGTAAAGAGTATCTTTGGGCCGTTTTAGCCCAACAACTGGTATCAGAGCTTGTGGTTATATTTGTTTGTGTTGATTGTCTATTTGAATGATGAAGGCAAATATGAGCAAGATGGTTTGTTTAAATGGCAGTAATTACCATATTTGGAAAAGTAAGATGAAACATCTTCTATTTGTCAAAAAAATGCATTTAACTGTGTTCGCTTCTAAGAAACCCGAGTCTATGAATGATGAGGACTGGGAATTTGAGCACTTACAGGTTTGTGGCTATATTAGGCAATGGGTTAAAGATAATGTTCGAAATCATATTGTGAATGAGACAAATGCTAAAAGCTCGATACACTTTATGTTTCGTAGACTAGCAATAATAAGTTGTTCCTACTGAAACAATTGATGAATATTAAATACAAAGAGTTCAATCCTATTTCTGATCATATAAATGATTTTCAGGGTGTCCTTGATCAGCTGTCTAGAATGGGTGTCAAGTTTGATTAAGAAATAAAGGGACTTTGGCTTCTTAATACTCTTCCAGACTCTTGGGAAACTCCTCGAGTTTCAATGACTAATTCTGCTCCCAGTGATGGGGTAACTATAGAATATGCTAAGAGTGGTGCTTTGAATGAAAAGATGAGAAGAAGATCTCAACGTTCGTCTTCTTTAGCTTCACACTCCGATGTTTTGGTTACTGAAGATAGGGGGAGAAGCAATTTCAGAGGTCAAAATGATAGAGGCAAAAGTATAAGCAAGTCAAGATCCTCCAGGTACAAGAATGTTACATGTGACTATTGTCACTTGCAAGGGAATATCAAGAAACATTGCTACAGGTTTAAGAAAGACCAGAAAAAGCAAAAGAAAGATGGCGATAATGAAAAACGTGTTGCTATTGTTGCTGAAATGATCTTTTTGTTGCTTGTGGTAAAAATGATATCAATCTTGTTTGTGATGAGTCTACCTGGTTTGTGGATTGTGTGCCACTTCTCATGTCACACTGATAAGTTGGTATTTCACCAACTTATTTCTTCTTTAATCTTATATTTTTGCTATGTTTGATGAGAAAATAGTGCATTTAATATCGTTTACATCTATTTTACAGGTTTTATGTGATTTAGAAGTGATCGGAAGAAACCAAGTGAAAATAAAGTCAAAAAGAGGCCAAATTGGACAAAAACTGCACAGTTTTGCAAATCTGTCAAAAAGGGACAGTTTTGCAAAAACCGGACAGATTTGCAAATTCCGAAAATCAGTGGCTGCTTTGGACATATTTTTTATTGCAAAATTGTGGGACTATAAAATGAAGATAAGAAAGAAAATATTGGCATTTCAACACAAGTCTTGGAGAGCTTTGGAGAGCTAGGGTTTCATTCTCACACTTTGGAAGAGAAGATTTGGAGGCACCCAATGAGAAATTCTTTACCCATTTCTTCATCTCTTGCTATTTATTGAATATTTATGTGTGTAGTATTTCATTTCAATACTTGAACCTTGTTTATGGAAGTATACATTGTTTAAGTTTGGATTGAATCTCTTGTTTTGCTATGTGTTGAATGATTTTATAATTAATAGAAGTGAGTTAATATTGTTTTAATTATTCTTGGTCTTTAATGTTTCTTAAGGGAATTGCTAACCCTAGGAATCGCCCATTTATTTCGGTTTAAACTTGGAAGAGGCAAACTCGAGATTGGGAAAGAATAATTAACAAGAATTTGGGGCGTTAACCCTCATCTAATGGAAATCGACCTAGGGATAGGCGACACCACTTGTAGCCATATTCGGGTATTCTTAATGCTCCTAATTGCTTTAGGGATATTCAATTAGATAGTCTAGCTAGTCTTCGGAAGAAGCTAATTTAGAGTCATTATCCGAGGCTAAGTAATATAAACTCACCATTATTTGTAAATCATGAAATACATTGGATCATCACTTGAGCGTAGTTTCCTTCGTATCCATTCTTGTGGCCATTGATCATTTTACTTGCTTTCTAGATTAGTTTTAGCTTTGTTAGTTTTTAAATCAAAAACCAATATATTATCAAGTGTTTGGCTTATCTTAGGAAGCGATAATTCCTTACTTGTTTAAATTGCCTAGTATATTGTTCCCTATGGGATCGACCCCGACTCATAGTTGGGTAAATTATATTGCGACGACCGTGTACAATTTCTCTTTGAGGATTGAATTTGGACGTTATAAAAAATAGCGCCGTTGCTGGGGAACAATTTGGCGTATTTGAGCTAGTTTGAGATTTAAGCTTGCTTGCTTTGGTCCAAACTTGTGAATATTTGTGTAGTTATTTTCTTTGCTTTATTTTATTTTTATTTGAAAAAAAAGCGGCATCATTCCATGAAAATGGGTCGGATGGTAGTTGTTCATACTTTGATGACCCTTGTCCTTATTGTGGAGGACCCCACTCTTGGCAAACTTGTTTAAAGTCTCCCGGGAGAGGATTGTGTGCATAATCTCAAACTCATGAGTGGAGCATATGTGATAGATGTGGTGGTCAAAATGGCCATTGGGCTAATTGTGCTTATGTGTCCTTCCCTTCTCCGAACCCCCACTATGACGATTCTACTTTTTGTTGTGACAATGATAGGGGAATGGAAGTGGAAGAAGTTGAGAATGATCAAAATGGAGAGTTCAAGCTCATGATGGAGTGCCTACTTGATGAAGGAAATGAAAATCAAAAAGCCTTGGAGGAGTACTTGGAAACTAGTATCCAAAATGGCTTGATGATTAAGACAAGAATCATCTATGGGCATTTGAACAAAATCAAGAAGAATTCTCAAATGCTCAATATGAGAGGATAATGCCCATGTTGGAGGCCAACTTTGAAAAGAAGGAATCAAGAATTGAACGTCCTCCAACCGACTTTATGCTACTTGGAGATGCCAAAGAAAAATAAAAGGAATTAGAGTCAATCATTGTGATGGGAAATATGGTTGAAATTGACTCTAGTTCGGGGGAAAATGAGAATGTCAAAATCCGGAAAAATTTGCTAATTGGGAGGTTGAAGTCTCACTCCAAGAATTTTTCAACATTAGATTTGTAGGGTGATATGGGAATTGAGCCACATACATCCTTGTTGGATGGTGAAGAAGAAAGACAAGTGCCTTACATTTTGCAATTTGAAAGATCAAGAAGGCAAAATGACATTCCTCATTTGAAAGCCAAGAAGTGTAAAATGAGGAAATTGACGTTTGTTCATCTACTTACCACCCCCCACCACTCATGGTCACAAACTTGAGTCCAAGTTGGGTGCCCAATTCATATCTTCCAAATTGAAGGAAAAGTAGTAAAGTTGATAACCGTCATGCCGCGACGTTAACTTAAGCGCTTGGTGGGAGGCAACCCATCGTTTTCAAAATTTTATTTTTTGGAATAGTTTAGTTTATGGTTTTTGAGTAATCTGCAAAGTTTCAGAATTTTTGGAGTTGATTTGAGCAAGTTCAAATTTCCGGACGCCCCCAAACCGAGGTCATTAAAAAATTGCAAACCGTTTCGGACAGCTTTTGCACGATTTTTGCGTCCGTCATTGTGCAGTGAGGACATTGCAATGTTTTTAGTTGGGGGTGACAAAAAGCATATTAGATTTTGTTTATACTTGTTTTGTGCCCCTGCCGGGCTTTTATCATATGCATTGATATTGTGTGCCCTTGTCGGGCTTGTTTTATGACTGTTTGGTGTCGTTGTGGATAGATGTTGTTGCAAATGGAACATGGCCAAATTTTTCAAAATTTCGTTCTGTTGGCATGTTGCGGATTAGTCACTTTTATTATTTTATTTTCTTTCTTAGCTTCTTTAATTAGTCTTGTAGTTTAGGTGTAGGTGATCCTTTGAGGAAAAATTGTGGAAACTCTTGGCTTGTTTGGTTCTAATAGAGTTAGTCTCTTGCATGTGAAGCGTTTAATTGAGCATATCGCTCCAAGTGGAATTTTAAGTGAAAAGAGAAGCAAGATGCATAAAAGGAATGATCTTTGTGACAACTTTTTGGCTTATTTTGTGACTCTTTACCTACTAGATGAGTTTTACTTGGGATGATGAGATATTGCTCTATTTGTTCTTGCTTAGGAAGTAAAATTGATCCATTTTGACTAGTTCATATGCCATGTGTGGTGAGTGTTTGTTAAATAATTCTTATGTTTACTTTTATCATCTAGAACTTGCCCGGGTAGTCTTTCAGTGCTAAATTTGATTATGTTGGTTGGAGAGATGACCTTGGGCTATTTTTGTGATTTTTGAAAAAGCCTTTCTAGCCTACCATTGCATAAATAATATCACTAGTAACCCCATTTGAGCCTATGACCTTTTCTTTGATTGCCACATTACAAGTCTTTACCCTTTTTTATGAAAAGTTTCTTTTTTGAACCTTTCCCTCCTTGAACATGAAATTGTAAATCTGAGGCCAAAAGCCTAAGTTGGGGGTGTTAGTATCGCTTGAGAAGCGGTGAAGGGTGGTGTTGTGGAGAAGTCAAAAGAAATGAAGAAAATTTGAAAAATACAAAAAGGTTGCAAACTTTTTGTGCAAAACAATGTATCTTTGTGAAAGAAAAAAAAGAATTGGAAAAGAACAAAAACATTAGAAATCAAGAAAATGGTTGCACAAAAAGAAGTTGGAATAATTGGGGAAACTAGTATGCAAAGGAAGGAGTGATGTTTGAAATGAAGATGAAAGTGGACAAAAGGTATTTGTGTAGTGTTCAAGAAGGGCGTAGTCACTTGTATCCCAAATACTTATCCTACCCTTCCCTAAGCCCACATTACAAGCTTCAAAAGTCCCTATGTGATCTCCAACCGAATGTTCTTGAGTTAGTGATGATTGAAAATAAGGGCAAGCTTATGGTGTGATATTTGTTAGCACTAGAATTTCTTTTTTGAGTGTGAGTGACTTTGTGTTTATGTCCCTTGTGTTGTTGTTGTGAATATAGTGATTTTGGGACTTTCTTTCTTGTGAGGGCATATGGATTACGATAGATTGGTGATGTTGAAAAATTCCAAGTTGAGTCAAATGAGCATATCTAGTAAGCTAGTGGTTTTGAGTCACTTATTGAGGCTTGAGTGTTGTCGCTTGATTGTTTTGAAACTCCATTGCATTCTTGAAGTTGTATTTTGAAAGGAGGGAATTATTTGGTTGAAGTTTCACATGCTTGTAGCCTAATTATTTGTACCAATTAAAGTCATGTTTTGGTGCTTGAAGTGGATCTTTTTGACTTGGTATGATGTTGGTGCACTTTTGAATGGAGTCCTTCGAAGGAAATTGTATGATTTGAATTGCTTGAGGACAAGTAATAGTTTAAGTTTGGGGGTTTGATAAGTTGGTATTTTACCATCTCTTCTTTAATCTTATATTTTTACTATGTTTGATTGAGAAAATAGTGCATTTAATATCGTTTACATCTATTTTACAGGTTTTATGTGATTTAGAAGTGATCGGAAGAAAGCAAGTGAAAATAAAGTCAAAAAGAGGCCAAATTGACAAAAGCTGCATGTTTTGCAAAAGCTGTCCAAAAGGACAGTTTTGCAAAAACAGGACAGATTTGCAAATTCCGAAAATCATATTGCTTTGGACATATTTTTTATTGCAAAATTGTGGGACTATAAAATGAAGATAAGAAAGAAAATATTGACATCTTTGGCATTTCAACACAAGTCTTGGAGAGCTTTGGAGAGCTAGGGTTTCATCTTCACACTTTGGAAGAGAAGATTTGGAGGCACCCAATGAGAAATTCTTTACCCATTTCTTCATCTCTTGCTATTTATTGAATATTTATGTGTGTAGTATTTCATTTCAATACTTGAACCTTGTTTATGGAAGTATACATTGTTTAAGTTTGGATTGAATCTCTTGTTTTGCTATGTGTTGAATGATTTTATAATTAATAGAAGTGAGTTAATGTAGTTTTAATTATTCTTGTTCTTTAATGTTTCTTAAGGGAATTTCTAACCCTAGGATTTGCCCATTTATTTCGGTTTAAACTTGGAAGAGGCAAACTCGAGATTGGGAAAGAATAATTAACAAGAATTTAGGGCGTTAACCCTCATCTAATGGAAATTGACCTAGGGATAGGCGACACCACTTCTAGCCATATTCGGGTGTTCTTAATGCTCCTAATTGCGTTAGGGATATTCAATTAGGTAGTCTAGCTAGTCTTCGGAAGAAGCTAATTTATAGTCATTATCCGAGGCTAAGTAATTTAAACTCATCATTATTTGTAAATCATGAAATACATTGGATCATTACTTGAGCGTAGTTTCCTTTGTATTCATTCTTGTGGCCATTGATCATTTTACTTGCTTTCTAGATAAGTTTTAGCTTTGTTAGTTTTTAAATCAAAAACCAATATATTATCAAGGGTTTGGCTTATCTTAGGAAGCGATAATTCCTTACTTGTTTAAATCGCCTAGTATATTGTTCCCTATGGGATTGACTCCGACTCACAGTTGGGTAAATTATATTGCGACGACGGTGTACACTTTCTCTTTGAGGAGTGGATTTGGACGTTATCACACGCCAAAGAAGGAATTATTTTCTTCTTATACTCCAGATAATTTTGGAATGTTATGAATGGGCAATGATAGTGATCTTGAGGTATTTGGCATTGGCATAGTTTGCCTGAAAAGTAAGAATGGTTCGAGGTTGGTTCTTAACAATGTCAAGCATGCTCCAGATGTTCGTCTGAATTTAATTTCTGTAGGAAAATTTGTTGATAAGGGTTCTGATCAAACCGTCGGTGGTGGCCAGTGGAAGATTCTTAGAGGTTCAATGGTTGTGACTTGAGGTTGCAAGATGTCTGACTTGTACTTATTTCAGAGCTCCATTTGTAGTGACTCAGTAAATTTGGTAAAGAATGATATTTCATCAGAGTTATGGCATTGAAGGCTGAATCATATGAGCGAGAAGGGGATTAGTAATTTGGCTAAGAAAAATTTGCTTTCTATAGTGAAACAAGCAAAATTAAAGAGATGTGTTCATTGCTTAGCGAAACAGAAAAGAGTTTCTTTTTCAGAGTCATTCGCCTTCAAAAAAGCTTGATTTGCTAGAGTTGGTACATTTTGGTTTATGTGGTCCTTTTAAAGTAAGCTCTCATGGTGGTGCACTTTACTTTGTGACTTTTATTGATGATTATTCTCGCAAATGCCGGGTATTCCCTTTGAAGTCCAAGGATCAAGTACTTGATGTGTTCAAGACTTTTCAGGCCTTGGTTGAGAGACAGATAGGGAAGAAACTAAAATGCATCCGCTCAGACAATGGTGGTGAATACATTGGTCCTTTTGATAATTATTTTCGGCATCAAAAAACTCATCCAAAGACTCCTTAGTTAAATAGTTTAGCAGAGAGGATGAACAGAACTCTAGTTGAGAGGGTTAGATGTTTGCTTTCAGATGCTAAGTTGTCAAATTCATTTTGGGCAGAAGCACTCAATACTACTGCTTATATTATCAATTTATCTCCTACTGTTGTTTGGATAGTGATGTCCCTGACAGAGTTTGGTTTGGTAAGGATTTCTCTTGTAACGATCGGCTTGGTCGTTATGCATGCGTTGCCATTCTACTCTTGCTAGTACTTTTCCGAGGTTAGGAATGAGTGGACCTAAATAAATTGGGGTGTGTTTTACATTGTGTTTTGAGACTTATAAGTGACTATGTGATGTGTTTTAACTTGGGTTGTTTGTTAGTTGTGTTAATACGGCCTTAGAATGATTTTGAGAGACTAAGTATAAAAAGTGAAAAAGTTCCGAGCTCACTGCCTAAATTGCACCGCTGCAGCAGAAAAAATTTCGCTGCCACAAGCCCGCTGTAGCAAAAAGGGGTCCCGCTGTAGCGAAGGGTCGACTTTTCAAATGGTCGCTGCAGCGAAGCGGGGACCACTGTAGCGAAGAGGGGACCTCTGCAGCGAACCTCAATAATTCAGAAACCCAATTTAAATACCTTATTTCGACCCCACTCCTCACATAATCCCAGAAACAGTTCTCAAGAGCATAGAGGCGACTGTCTAAGGCTAGGGCTCTATTCTCCATCAAAGGTAAGCCTTAATCACTGACTTTCTACGTGTAAACAACTCATGTTTCATATATCCTTATACTCGTACCTTTGTATAACATCTTGCCAATATACTCTATACGATAAGAAGGCCCTCGTCAATATCTATCTTATTGAGTGACATACCTCGTTCTTTTACCTTTTCTAACCAATCATATCACTTTTTAAACATTCAAACAATAACTATCCTTGGCGAATCTCGCATTCCGTATCATATCCCTTTTAGACATTAGGCATCATCATCCTTATAACCAATACTCTTCCCGTTTTCTTAATTCCTAATTTACCTCTTTCTGCTCGTAAATCATTGGCATATTTACACTTCAAGGGTCATATTTAAACGCATATGTATCCTTTCCACGTCTTACTTTGAGGGGAAATTTACAACTCCCATCCAATCATATCGATGTCTCATTAATAAAACACTCCTAAGGTTGCTAACCACTCACAATATAAACACAGACATTTGCTATTGTCCAACTGAAAATTTCCATCAGAACTTCTCTCCTTTTTAAGTCCCATCAGTAATGCTCCAAAAGTTATCTTAACGTTAATTGGATATAATATATCAATACTGTATAAATGTTATTACCACAATAATTGTACCTAACGTCATCACTCATCCCCTCGTACTATACTATCTTCCCTTACTTACAAGTCATTCATACCTTACTAATTCCTCTTAATACCCATCATTCATATTTCTGTAGATATAATCTCTCCATTGAACTATGTTCCCCCCACACACCTTTCCTGCTTAATCATACCATAGCCTTATTACTACATCCACTGTTCTATCAATATATTCACAATCTTAACCCATCGTCTGACCACAGATTCCACTTAAGATTCCTCTTTAAGGTTACTTCTTCCCTTTTTCCTTAATATAGTCATTAAGGCTTTATGACTTACCATCATTGCATAATATAAATCATTTCAAAATCATACTTGCTGAATTTTAACACCTTACCAAAGCAATAAATATACCTTCCATCATTGGTTACTCCAGTCCTGAAACTCCGACCGATATAGGACCTTCTATGGCCCTACTCTAAAGCCCTGATCTGGCACGAATCGCTCTGACATGGGCTGAAAAAATTCTTCTTCCTATTGTCTCTCTATCGATTGTTCACCGCCACCCAAAATTTCTACAAATGTACCAACTATACTAACCTGTCCATCTGGCACCACCTTTATTTGAACCTTGCTCCGAAGATACCATCAAGTCTTGTTTCATAGGGTCCCTAGGCTGCAAACTCCTCGGTTTCTCAGAAATTCCTGCACTCTCCGCTGATCTACCATAATCCGAAGCTTGCGGATCAACTCCTAACATTGACCTCTCCCTTCCTTGCCCAGCTATGGCCAAAGGTGAAACTAGCAATATTGGAGCTTCTCTTGCCTCCTCTACTCTTATCAAAGTCGATGATATCTGTAGTACTGATTCATCCTGAACTTCCGACGAGTCTGTTTCCATAGAAAACGTGATCTCAGATGGGTCTGTCTCAATAGAGGGTACATCCACACTTGGGTCCTCCTTCAAAGTGTAACTCAATCCTCCCCTGTCATCATTGCAACCCTCAAATTTCCCGTAATCCTTTCTGAAGGAGTCGTCGTCAAACTGTAAAACAACAAAGGTCAGGGTTGAAGATTTACACCCTATGACTCAGCTCTATAGCACGATCTAGGATACAAAGAAGGGTAACCATCCTAAATGCCCTGCAGCCTCCTGTTTATAAGTGGCGCGCTTCACACCCATAAAGAAGACTCTACAAAACACGGCTCATAGATAACCCTAGGACAGAACTGCTCTGATACCACTTTTGTCACGACCCAACCCGAGGGCCATGACGGGCACCCGGAGCTAACCTATCGAGCACCACAAACATACATGCATCTCATAATCACATCTGAGTGGGCCATAATGCTAACTCATAAATACCATAAGCTGTATGGGACACAAGCCTAAAGGATAAATATATGCGTCATCAAGCTGAACCCAAGTACATATGCCGGCAAGGCTATCCATAGTAATGATACAACAGAATATAGACCGAGATGGCTATAGGACATCTAACTGTGCATGTCTGTCTACGAGCCTCTACTGGAGTGCATAATATGATAAGGACGGGACAGGATCCCGCCATACCCATATGTACACAAAAGAACCTTACCATCTGGACTGTAACTCCAGAACAAATGGAGTGCTCCTATACAACCGCTAAGAAGTCAGCCTAAGGGTCTGAACCATCTCCCTGTCTACCTGCTGGCATGAATGCAGCGTCCACAATAAAAGAACGTCAGTACGAATAATGTACTAAGTATGTAAGTCATAAATAACAACATAATGAAAATATAAAGATAACATAAGAAAAGAAAGATCAACCTGTACCTCTGAATGCCTCTTAAGGCGGATGTCATGCATGTTTGCATTTTTTTTTTTAAAAAAACTTTTCATACATATACATATAATACCATACCCGGCCATATAGGCTCGGTGTTATCCATAACCGACTATGTAGGCTCGGTGTTATCCATACCCGACCATATAGCCTCGGTTATCCGTACCCAACTGCAGTGGTGTGCACAATAGGTGTTGTACCAGGCCGACTATAGCGCGGCTCGGTGTGAGAAAATACATACATATATATAAAGCATGCATGAGAGTCGCTATAACTCTATCGAAGTGACATAAGCTCGGTAAACCTCCGATTATCGTTATGGAACTATCATCATCATTATATCTCACCTTGAAGGAACAACAACCATAAGATGAGATCAACATCAATGAATACGATCAATAACCATAAGATAAGATCCATAATCATGAGACAAAGATCAATAATATCATAAGAACATCAAGAACCATAAGCTTCTAGCATTTCTAAGAATCGGGACATTATGGATATCATGTGTACGTTCACAACAATAGGATTATGCCTTAAGAAAGAAAGGGACAGCCTTAACATACCTTAAGTCGTCCAAGCAATCCAACAATCGAGCTAATTACAATTAGTGTGCCAATCCTATAACAAGGAATACATATGCAAACTTAGATGGCGCTAGGATATCACGTACATCAACGATAACTTGATTCTAAAATAAAACGGGCAGTATTTCCCCTTACTCTCCAATCACCTCAACATATACAACAACCCACAATAACAACAACAACAACAACAACCTTACAAAAGTCTTTAAATACTCCTTTCACTGCCCATACAAAGAATATACACCTTTCACTGCCCATACAAAGAATATACACCAAACAACCCAAAGTATACCAATATACAATAATAATATACACTTTCTTTCTTCCCAATCAAGGAGTATAATCTCATCAACATACCAACAACATTAGATACCATCCATATACATGGAAATTAGCTCAACAACACAGCCACAACATGCTCAAAACAGTCCATGAACTCAACAACTACAACACAACACTTTATGACCTTTCCTCCATAACTATTTTCACTTTTAAGACTTGCTAAACCTTCAAATCAACTCAACATAAGAGATAAGATGAAGAACATACCTTATACTTGAAGAACTTCAACTCATACAACTTACTTCAAGACCAAACTCACCACAACATCAAGTAGAAGCAAGAACAATCACTTTTCATGAACTAGTTGAGGATTTTATGGCTTGATCTTCTCTTGATTTGATTTGGAATGGTTATGGGTGTTAGAGAGAGCTTAAAGAGACACTAAGGATCTATTTTGATGGAAAAAATGACCCCAAGTCGTGGTAATCAATTTAAAGGCCAAAAAAAAAACTGTCCACCGACCTTAAAGTACGTCCAAAATGTATTGGACGTACTTCAATGTACGTCCAATACTTCCAGCCCGTACCTGGTTCTAGAAAATTCTGGAAATGAGGTACGGGGCGTACTTTATCCCATACTACTCAGAATTGCGATCTGTCAGTTGCATTGGAAAGAAGACTCGTTGAACTTGAATTTACATAGTTTATGCATTCCATAACTCCTCATATTCTAGGAGATATACCTCTCTCAAGTTGGACCAAAACTTCCTGTCCAAAATTCTGCCAAGTTTTCCCAAATTTTTGACAAACTTTATTTCTTCGATTCGCTTGATCCCAGAACCTTTAGACACTTGCTTAGCACTTGTTAGAAGTCTTCCTTAGCCTTATAGGGGTTCCATAACCTCTCCGGGTTTACGTTAGTGTACTTACAATGCAAACGACGCGAAAATTTTCGAGGTGTAACACATAATATATTTTAAAACTCCTTTTTCGTAAATGCTGCTTGAGGAGCACATTTAAGATCATAAATATTGAGAATATTTTCTTTATACATTTTCGTAATTGATCTCAAATTTATTAGATCAATATTCATGTATTCTCGATCTGTTGGAATAATTGAATGTCATAAGATATTGAAAACACAACTTGTCGCTTACCTGATGAGGGCTTTCAGAGCTTATCTTTCCTTGTACAGTTGTGAGCTAAAACTTTTTCACATTATTAGAAAACTTACAAAGAATAATATTTTTACAAGCAATAGAGCAGTTCATGAGTAATAACATGGTAAGCACTTCAAAATATTTTCATTTTAAGTGGTCATAATAACCAACCATAATTAATAATATCTTGAAAGTATTATCACTTAATTTAAGGGGTCGTCTGGTAGGTAGCCAAAATTATCCCGGGATTATAATTCCGGGACTAATTTATCCCATCTCTTGGGATAAGAAGGGATATCCCACCCTTAGGATTATGCTTCATTTTATACCGTGTTTGGTAGGAGGTATAAATTTATTCTAGGATAAATTTATACCTTCTACCAAATACGGTATAAAAAATTAGTGCTGGGATATCCCAGCCTATACCATGCACGAAACAACCCCTAACAATTATAAAGTTAAATGGTTAGTCATAATATGCCTTTATGAAAATATTTATTATCACTCTAAAGGTCATGTATTTCTTGCAATTCCGTAAGTAACATTTAATCTTGTATTATAACCTTTAAAATTTATTGAAGATGCATCTAATATCGATAACCAAATAAATATGATGATCATCACTTTCTCAGCATGAATAATGACCAAGGTATAATTAATTGCTGACACACATATTAATGTATCCATCTCATATTACAATATTTATGTTTCCAAGGAGAACATATTAGTAACGACTTAGCAAACCCCTAGATTTGACCAAAAGTGGCTGACATAAGCACATAAGTCATCTTTGTCACCGCCTTAATTTGTCTCAACCGCCATGCCACATTTCTCTTTGGCCCCGTTTGAAACCATAGTTTGAATTTATGTTTGAACATGTAATTTAAATATTTTAAGGAGTATTTTTTTTATAGACATAAAAATTTCATAAGTTATAAAAACTATCAAAACATTCTCAATTCTTATACAATCTTACCAAATGAGCAAGTCATAGTTCGTAACAAAATTAATACGCTAATTCATAACAACCGGCTCAAAATTAATACTAGAAGACCTTTCTAAAAATATAACATCAATTGATCAAATTTTAGTTCAATAAATAAAATTAAACTATAGGTCTTTTTTTACAAAATTAAAAGGTTGGTAGACATAAATAAAATTTAGTGTAAGCTAATGAGTTTGGTAAATGATTGTTGGGGATAATTGTTAAAAATATCTACCATCTTATGAGTCTTTTTTTTACAAAATATAAAATTATGGGTTAAATTTTATATTTTAAAAAATTAAAACTATGATTTCAAACGCATGTCCAAACGCTGGTTTGAAATCATGATTTCAAACCATGGTTTCAAAACTCATGGCCAAACGCCTCCTTGACTAATAATTGATTATTTCAGCTTTAAAAAAACCATTTAAAGATCGTCATTACTCCATCATCACTTGTCATTTCCACGATACTCATAAAAAGAACACACCAAAAATTCACATAAAAATTAACCCATTCAAGCAATCTTTCTCACATTCACCTTCATTTTTATCACTTTTGTAGTCACTATTTTACCTTCCCTAAAAAACCAATCACGCCCAACCACTATAACCCCACATTGATCCACAATATTGTTGCAAATGATTTAGGAGCGTGAGATGCGCATATATGTTTGTTTTAACATTAGGAGGTCGATGTGGAGTTCTAATATACCTATTGGTGATCTGAGAAAGATTATTGATGGAATTGTGTCGACGGAGTTCGACAGAGATAAAAATTTAATTTCGTGGTGCAATTGATCATTGTTTAAGTTTCATTTGGGCAGATTGAGGCTTGGAGTGATAAATTTGAGCTTGGGGGATAAAGATATGATCATTGAACGTTCTGAGTGTTGAAGAATACTACAGTGCCGCTATTGGAATGTTAACTCGTTCTTCAAAGTTTAGAAGTAAATTTTTACCATTTTGCATAGATTAAAGGAAATTTAACCTTGTTCTTTTGTAAAAATGGATCACATGTTGGAAAGCTTCTTCCATTCTTCAACGAGAAGAAATGTAACCCGTTTTAATAATAACAAGGATACATTTTTTTTTTTTTGGTAACTATCAACTTGTATTAATTACCAAGTAAATATTTACAAAGCAAGCCAAGCTACCACAGCTCGCTTAGTCGTATGGGTTCACCCCTTACATACTCGAAACATCAATCAGGAGTAGGTAGTAACTACTATACAGAATGCTAAAAGGAAACATTAGTTACTGCCTATTCTACCAAACATAACGTAATCTTTTGCCTAGAATTTGCATATCATCAAGCGTGCCTTCACTGTTGGTATGGCCCTCATTGTACAGGTGTAAGCAATTTCTTTGGCAACTTGCTCGCCTGTTGTCTTCCTCTTTTCAAATATTCTACTGTTTCTCTCATTCCACACAGCATTTATGAATTCCGCATACTCCATTTTAATGGTTTGAGCTTGTCTTGATCTTCCTTTACTGGCCAATAGTATAGTATGATATTGCATCATCCAATTTGATACAGTTGGCCATGTAATTTGTAACCACTGCATCAATCCCTTCCATAAAGTTTGAGTGTAAGAACACTCAAAGAACAGGTGGTCTCGAGTATCATCTCCATTGTGGCACAGTTTGACATTTAGTGTCCAATTGCAAATTCCATTTTAAAAGTCTATCTACAGTTAGCAGCCTATTTTGAATTTGTAACCACGTGACAAACACAGCCTTTGGTCTAGCTGTGCCGTGAAATAATAGACCCCTCCATGGGACTCTAGGGTGGGACCCTAATTGTTGAAAATAGAAGTGTTTGATTAGTCCACTTTGTGGCAATGTACTGCTCTGTCCAGCTGTAAGAAGTACCCTGGTCACAATCACCTTTTTGACCATCCAACTAGCCTGTTGTGGTATGCTAATTGCATATAAACACTGTTCCTTTATGTAGAAAGTATGGATTCACCTAATCCATAGTTTTTCCTGCTTGTTAGCCAAGTCCCAACATACCTTTGTTAGTGCAGCTCTAATCCATATTTTAAGATTGATCAAATTCATCCCACCTGCTGATTTGGGAAGACACATATTGTCCCAAGACACCAAAGCCCTTTTGGTTATCGTATTTAGCCCCGACCATATGAAGCTCCTACAATGTGCATTGATTGCCTTCATCACTTGTATTTGGGCGATTCTAGACCATTTCAGTGTTAAAGGGCACATTTGGCTTCTTTTCCTATTATAAATATACTAGACAGCCTACGCCCGTATTGCGCACGAGCCCAACACTTTATATTATAGTATATCTATGTGTATGTAGTTGTGTTTGGATAGTGATTATATATATATATATATATATATATATATATATATATATTGTTCAAAACACGATTAATATAACATTGTAGTTTGTCTTTCCGTATCTAAAACTTTATTATATTAGTGTTTGCTACGAATACAAAATCGGCAAAAATTTATTAATATTTTTTAAAAGAGAAGACTTGTTTAAAAGGAAACTATTTTTCTCTGTTTGAGATAAAACAATAGCAATATTTAAGCATCAGTTGATACTTTCAATTTTAATTTGATTAATTTAAAGGTGTAAAATACTTATTATTTTCTATCAAATTTTGATTGGGATAATTCTAATTAAAATTATTAAATTAATTTTACATATTTAAAACGAAACAAAGTAGAAATTGATTTTCTATTTAAACGAAGAAATACTATTTTTTTAATTTTTGATAAATATTCTCGGTTTGGCTCATCTTACTTGTTATGTTATCTTTTGCATGGTTTTTTAAGAAAACGTCGATTTGAATTATAATTTGACTAATTTACCTTATTCATTTTTTGATCTCCATTTGATATATTTTTTTTACGACATTAATCTCTTTTCACATTTATTAGAGTAAGAATAAAAATAAAAAATAATTAAATTCTATCTTATTTTAAAATATAAATATTTTAAGTATATTTATTTTAGTAAACATAACAAATAAATGACATGGCGGAATAGCAAATACAACAGTTCAATATCTAGATTAGATCTCAGGCTAATATAAAAAAGAAAGAAAATTGTATGGTTTGGCTACTTAACCTTTTGAAGAAAAGCAATAATATGGGTCCATGTTTTTTGCTGTACAATAATTTTATTTGCTCCCACTAATGGATTGATACGCATGTGGCAATGAATCCATCATTATTGACTTAATGGGATACTTTGGAAATTACATCAATATTTTTTGATTTTTTAATATGAGGTGCCCCTTTTTTTTTTTTGGACATTATTAGTTTACACTGTTTTTATGCATATATGTATATACTATGTTCAAAACACGATTAATATAACATTGTAGTTTGTGCTCCGTATCTAAAACTTTATTATATTAGTGTTTGCTACGAATACAAAGTCTGCACTTTTTTTTTGACATTATTTATTTTTTTAATATGGGATTCACTTTTTTTTTTTTAATATTGCTTGATTTTGTTAACATGAGGTCCACTTTTTTTTTTAATTTTTTTTTTTTTTATATTTCTTGGTGTTGTGTAGTATGGGGCTCACCCTTTTTTTTTTTTTTTTTTTTTTTTTAATGGACGGACGACGAAGCATGAGTTTAAACTCATGCTTCTATATAGTTAAAGTACTCCTTCACGGAAAAAGATATTCAAGAGATCAATAATTGAGCCCCCGAAATTTAACCCGAACTAACTCTAACACCAATTTCACTGCAATAAAAAAAAAAATCCCATCGGGCATTCAATGGAAAATTTATGTTATAAAAAATGATTTTCTCACCTCATTCCCACCGAACCAGCTCACTGGAAAAACGCATGGTGGAAAACAGGTTTCTATTGAAACGCTGGGAAACTTCCTGATTTTCCGGTGTGAAAGCACTACTTTTTAGGTTTTCTCACTGATATTCAGTGAGAAATAACCACTGAATATTTTTCAGTGCAAAATCGGTAGGAAAATAGAGATTTTTTAGTAGTGTTTAAATGAAGAGAACTTTTAATTACAACCTCATACTCCCTCCGTCCACTTTTACTTGTCTACTATATTATATATAAATATCTGTTTTTACTTGTCTAGTTTGGAAAAGTAAGACAAAATTTATCATTTAGTTCCTAACTTGCCCTTATTATTAACTATAATTATTTTTCAATGTATTTTCTAAAACATTAAATTTATTATAGGGATAAGGCACCATTACCCCCCTGAACTATACCCGAATTTGCTACGACACACCTTACCTTTCCCTGGGCCCTATTACCCCCTAAACTTATTTAAAACGGAATAATTACCCCCCTAAACGCTGATGTGGCAAAGAGAGTGTGTTTCACTCTCTTTGAGAGAGTGAGAAACATAAAAAAGGGGAAAACTTAATTTTTTTTTCTTAAAAATCTGCATTTTCTTAAAAATTTGAAAATAAATCTAGTCTTCCACATTTAGTTTTAAAAAACGGGTTTTCCACATGTTAAGAAAATAATTAATTTTTTCAAAATTTTATAAAAATTCAGCTTTTTTTCACATTTTGGCAAGAAAAACATTTTTCCGGATTTTATTTGAAAAATAAAAGTGTCCTAAGAAAATGAAATCAAGAATTTTTAAGACATTTTAAAAAAATAATCAAGTTTTCCATATTTTTAACAAATCCATTTTTCCATATTTAAAAAAAAAAAAAAAATCATTTTTCAGTTTTTTTTTCTTTTTCAAAAACGGGTTTTAAAAAAAAAAAAACAAATTTTCAATTTTTTTTTTAAAAAGGGTTTTAAAAATCCTTTTTTTAAAAGAAAATTCAGTTTTTTAATCCATGTTTTTAGTTTTTTTTTTTTTTTTTTAAATGGGTTTAAAAAAAATCAAATTTTCAAATTAAAAAAAAAAGACGGGTTTTAAAACTCATTTTTTTTTTAATGAAAATTCAGTTTTTTATTTTTATTTTAAAAAAAATTGACA
This sequence comes from Lycium ferocissimum, assembly GCF_029784015.1. Taxonomy (NCBI): domain Eukaryota; kingdom Viridiplantae; phylum Streptophyta; class Magnoliopsida; order Solanales; family Solanaceae; genus Lycium; species Lycium ferocissimum. Next base: position 64,136,215 of record NC_081346.1, on the reverse strand, counting down.
CGTAAGCTGAAAAAATTAAAAAAAAAGAAGAAAACAAATAAATACACATGTGGCAAGGAGAGTGTATGTCACTCTCCCATACGAGTATGTCACTCTCCCATATGAGAGTGGCATCGGCGTTTGGGGGTAATTATTCCGTTTTAAATAAGTTTAGGGGGGTAATAGGACCCTGTAAAAGGTAAGGTGTGTCGTAGCAAATTCGGGTATAGTTCAGGGGGGTAACGGTGCCTTATCCCTTTATTATATTCAAAGGGTGATATAGTAAATTTATCAGCTTATTAGTTACTCCCCAAGGAGTGTGCGAGGTAAAAATGGACATTTGATACCAATAGTATTTATTTTAAGAGATCTCCGGTCAATGTGAAGCATTAAATTACAAAACTAAATTAATGGCCAAAGTCATAGATGGACTCCTGAACTTGTCCTGATTTTCCATCTAGACCCCCCAACTGAAATGTTGACCATCTGAACCCCCGAACATAAGATAAAATGTGTCATTTGAACCCCTCGTGCCAGCTAGGCACACGCGTGAAGCTCACTTGCTGTGACATGAAAAAATAGACCAGTGACATGGAGCCATGTCATGTTACCTATTTTTTTTTTAAAAAAAAATAAGCCATGTCAACAAAAACAATTAATTTTAACAAAAACTCTATTTTAAAATCTATTTAAATAATTAAAAAAAATTGAAAAACCCAACCCTTCCTCTCCGATAGCCCACCTCGCCTTATTTTTTCGCCGCTTCTCCTCCTCGCCGCTTTTTTTTTAAATTTTTAATCATTAAAAATTAATTTTAACAAAAACTCTATTTTAAAATCTATTTAAATAATTAAAAAAATTGAAAAACCCAACCCATCCTCTCCGATAGCCCACCTCGCCGCCGCCACTGCCACCGCTGCCCCCGCCGTCGCCGCTTCAAAATCTGTTTAAATAGCGTTTTTGTTAAAATTAATTTTTAATGATTAAAAATTTAAAAAAGAAAGCGGCGACGGCGACGGAGGAGGCGGCGGCAGAGGAGGCAGTGGCGGCGGTGAAGTGGGCTATCGGAGAGGATGGGTTGGGTTTTTCAATTTTTTTTAATTATTTAAATAGATTTTAAAATAGAGTTTTTGTTAAAATTAATTTTTAATAATTAAAAATTCAAAAAAAGAAAAAAATGCCTCTCTCACGCTCCGTTTAAAAAAGCCAGAGCTTCACGCGCGTGTGCCAGCTGGCACTAGGGGGTTCATGGCACAGTTTATCTTATGTTCGGGAGTTCAGATGATCAACGTTTCAGTTGGGGGTCTAGATGGAAAATCAGGACAAGTTCAGGTCCATCTATGACTTTGGCCCTAAATTAATCAAAGAAGAAACATCCATGCATTAGCTTGGTTGCTCCGACAGACCGACACTTCCTTGTTTTCCCTCTATATAAGAAGAGTAGATCCCAAAGGCGAACAAGCACCTCAATATAGTAAAGCAAAAAACAGTAAACTAAAGTTGAGAGATGGCAGCAGTGAAGTTGCTTGGTCTATGGTATAGCCCTTTTAGTAATAGAGTTGAGTGGGCTTTAAAGATTAAGGGAGTGAAGTATGAATTTATAGAAGAAGATCTACAAAACAAGAGCCCTTTACTTCTTGAATCTAACCCTGTTCACAAAAAAATCCCAGTGCTAATTCACAATGGCAAGCCCATTTGTGAGTCTATGGTCATTCTTGAATACATTGATGAGGCATTTGAAGGCCCTTCCATCTTACCTAAAGACCCTTATGACCGTGCTATTGCTCGTTTTTGGGCTAAGTTCCTTGAAGATAAGGTATAATCATTTTCATGCTATATATTTCAATTAGTTGGGATTAAGTTTTAGTCACGTCAGTATGTGTACATTAGGTCTTATGTCTTTTTGTAGATTTTTTTTGTCCTGTCAGAGATTTATATACCAGTAGAAAATTTCAAGAAATTCTAGTACTTTTATAAGATTGGTTTAGGATGAGCTCAGATATAGCGACACGGTCAGTGAAGATTTATATATCCTATCCTAACTTTCAGGTGTAGTTATTATTATTGTATAGTTCTATCTACAGAACTGAGTAGATTTTTGTTGAAGCTTATGTGTTGAGTGTAATTTGCAGGAGGCAGCGGTGATCAATGCTTTCTTACGGAAAGGAGAAGAGCAAGAGAAAGGTAAAGAGGAATTTTGTGAGATGCTGAAAGTACTTGATAATGAGCTCAAGGATAGGAAGTTCTTTGTGGGTGACAAATTTGGGTTTGCTGATATGGCTGCAAATTTTGTGGGACTTTGGGTAGGAGTTTTTGAAGAAGGCTCTAGAGTTGTTTTGGTGACAAGAGAAAAATTCCCAAATTTTTGTGCTTGGAGAGATAATTACATTACTCAAAACAAGGAATATTTACCTCCAAGAGATGAATTGGTCGCCTATTTCCAAGCTCGGTCACAAGCTGCTGCTGCTTCCAAATGAACACCTCTAGTGAATTTTAAGATTTTGTGTGGCAATAAGAATTAGAGATGGATTTAGGATGTGTTTTTATGAGTTCAATTGAAATTAAGTTGAACTAGGTGTACTTAAGCAAAAAAAAAAAAAAAAAATTGAAAATATATGCATGTTATAGGATCATCTTTATTTTATTAGAAGTTAATATAAATCCTGAATTCACGTATGAACAAAAGTATTGTTAGGAAAAGCTGGCTTAGCCAGGTCAGGAAGTGCCTTCTGTTACTGTTTGGATGGTTGGTCACTAATTGAACAACAATTAATTAAATACTCCATTAATTTTCTCATCGACTTGGTAAGAGCAAGAAATGACTTGTGATTCAGTGTGAAAGCATTTTTATATTGGCCTTTTATATTTCTCGGGAGTAGAATATTAACAAGATTTTGACTAAGAAGGGAGTGACATGAGCACATATGTCATCTATTTGCTCTCACCAAAATATGGCTTCTTTGTGATGCATTGGCGCGATCAAATGGAGGTAGAAAGCCCTTGTATGGGTTGGCCCGTTCTATAAAAAGGCAAAGAATGAAGAAGACAGAATTTCATGCTAAGCAAACACTTTGAAAAGCTTTTCAGATCTTATAAAAAGTATAAACTCAGAATTGTTTCGCTTAGAGATTGAGAGACATCCTGAAAAGAAATTGGAGTGACCAAAGATTCTATCCAAAGATACTAAAGCAGTCTCAAGCCCAACATTCTCGAAATGCCTTAACAAGTTGAACTTGGACAATACGCACCAACTTGAGAAGTGTTGAAATTTTGTGAAAATATTGTGTTAAGTGTTTACCTTATTAAGAAATAAATATAAATATATTCCTTGTAGCCTAAGTTTAGGAGTTTATCTTACTTAGGAGGTTTAGAATTTCTTACCTAAAATAGGAAATTCTTTTACTTGGATGTGTGTGTGTGAGGGGGACAGAGATTAATGATAAAGCAGTTTTGCATATTATAATATCACACTCTTTTGAGAATTTAATTATTCTAAATTTTGAATTAGTATTCGAATAAAATTACTTATCAGATAAAGGCATCTTAGCTGGCTATAAACATATCCGGAAGTTTCACGTCTTTTGCTTGTGAATTAGTGATTGTATAATAATTAATCATATCAATTTTCTCATCGAACTGAGAAAGAAACATAAAATTAATTGGTGACTCATAATGTTAAATATCATTTTTTATGTTTCTAAGGGAAAAACTATTACTGGTAATGATTTAGCATGTTCCGAGATTTGACCAAAAGTGAGTGACATAAGCACATAAGTCATCTTTGTTATTGGTGAGTGCGGAACCAAAATGCCGCCAAAAAAATCATTTTGAATCAAAATATCCCAATAAAAAAAATGTTACAAAAGTACCTTTAGCGCAGTAAAATACTGCGCTAAAGCACTTAACCGCAGTAAAATACTGCGCTAAAGCACTTAACCGTAATGGCTCCGTTAAGTGCTTTAGCGCAGTATTTTACTGCTCTATAGCAGTTAATTGGAAAGACCTTTAGCCCAGTAAAATAATGCGCTATAGATAGTTGGCTTTCATCTATAGCGCATTATTTTACTGCGCTATAGTAGTCCGCCATTTTCCAAACTCTTATTACATTTTCACTCCTTTTTACGTAGTTTAGCCGTATATTAATCATGCTTTGAGACTCCGGAACTTTAATATTTTATATAGAACCCTACTTATATTTGTACAATTAATAAAATAGGCTCAATACATCAAGAATACGCAATACTTTGGATTATCGTTTTAGTGGTTGAAAAGTGCTCGAAGTCCTTTTTTATTTGAAGACTTGTAGTCATTAGCTTTATGTTATTTATCTTTTAGGGTTTCGTCTTATTTTTAAACTAATGCTTAACTTTATTTCGAATGTATCACGTTTTTTTTTATTATCAATTTAGGATGTGAAACTATAAACAATAATAAAAACTAAGATAATATGTATCAATATGCAAAAAATATATAATATTTACGATAAATTATACAACACTAATGTATATACACTATCGAGGATGGGTCCCACATGTAGTATGCCAGAGACTATCCCTAGGCCTAAGGCTCATACCATCCCCACCACCCTCGCCGTCGTCTCCATCGCCCTTTTTCCTCTTAATAACCGGCGCTCCAAGTCATGATCATCATCTCTTCCCCTGGCCCGTGCGCCCTTGACTAGAACGTGCTTCTTCTTGGGATCTGATCCGCGGCACGCTCGAACCTCGGGCTGAGTTAGGTCTGGAAACTCGACCTCTTCCTCGTCGGGAGTCGCCACCTCGTGCGCCGAAGGATGAACCTGAAAAGTATATAATAATTAGTACCATTTCTTATTTTTATTGAATACATTAACGTTATTTATTTAATCAAACCTGTGTGTCAACGGGCGCCTGAATAGGCTCCTGAGATGGGTCTGTAGGCTCTTGAGATGGGTGTGGTGGTGAATATGAGGTAGTCTCCTAGACGAGATGCTATTCGAAGTCCAAGTAAAGGTTATAAAAATTAAATAAATATTTACCTTATATTGAATAAAATTAGTTTTAAGTAAAAAACTTACATGCGCCTCGGTAGTCTGAGAAGACACACCGCCTCGGCGGGCCGATGAGAATGCTCCCTGAATGGGTCGCTCCTGTGGACCCACTGGCGCCGAATCCTAAAATATCAAAAAAATGAAATAATAAGTAACATACATATTTAAAATAAGTACTTTAAATAATCAAATATATATATATATATATATATATATATATATATATATATATATATATATATATATTAAATATTGACCTTATATTGAATAAAAGAATTTTTAATAAAAAGCTTACGTGGCTCGGTAGTCATATGGGAAGACACCGCGAAAGCTTGGACCATGAGAAAACGCCGAGTGGGTGGCTCGGTGGACACGGCGCCGAATCCTAAAATATAAAATATTACTAAATAATGAGTAACATATATATATATATATATATATATATATTTAAATAAATAATTTAAATGAACAAATAAGTATTTTAAATACTAACCGGGATCAAAAACTCATCGAAGTCAAGAATCCTAGCTCTCTTTAAATTCCTCACAGGCCGCTCATCAGCTAATGAAGCGCGTAACGCCGCCCAATCAACGTTATCACGCTCATCCATATATGCATTCTGGCTCGACTGTGATGACGACCCGGGTATCTCAGCAAGTAAGAGCGCCGTCGTAAACGTAGGTGAGTCCCCAGGTGAGCTGCTACCGGCCTGGAACGGCTGCGGATGGACTAGACCGTGAACGGCCTCTGGAATGGGATCGACCTCATCCGCCTCACCTACCAGATGGTGTCCTCCACCACCAGGTCCTCTAGCAGCAGCACCGCGGCCTCTACGCGCACGGCGTCCCCCGGCAGCACCGCGTCCTCTGCTAGCACGGCCGCCTCCTCTGGGAGCACCCGGTCCTCCTCCTGGCGCTGCCTAATAGTTAGCCTCCGGAATAGGCTCCTCCCTGATCCTAATCTCGCCTGGTTGCCGGATACCATCCTCCGATATTCGTACCATCTCCGCCGCAAGCCCCGCAAGCCCAGGGTAAGGTATATGCTCTAACCCCAAGATGCCTAAACGCTGTACGGCCAACAGCTGCATGTGTTCAACAGAAAAAAAAAAGTTATTTTTTAAAACGTAACAATTAATGCAATTAAATAAATCTAAATACGATAAACTTACTAATGCCTCGTACTGCCCCGCGAGTGCTGAGTATCCTACATCCCTAGGGGGACGTAAAGCTGGGTTGTCGATCAATCGGCGTGTGATCTGATGATACCAGCGCATGTAATGCTCAATGGGAGTCAAATGGCCTACCACCGCTAAAGTGCCCAACCTGTTCTCCCAACGGTGGAGCTGAACATCCATGAAAGCCAGAAAATCATCATCAATGGCAGCCCGATCGTTCCGCTGGTAGTGTCGGAGCTCATGACGGACGTCAGGGGGTATACTCTGTGTATGCCCAAACTGTCGTAAGACACGCTCGGGCATGTGCTCCTCTACGATGTCCAGGTGTATCAATGGACACCGCTGTCATTCCCTATTTTAACCTAAGTCAAAATAGTTCACAATATCCGGGTAATTTCGGGGTTATTTAAAGTTAAGGAGTCGCCACCTAATTATTTACGGTGAATTAGGACACCTAAGGTAATTAAAGTAATTATCTAAAGTTTGATTTTATTTTAAAGTCTACGAAACCAAAAAGACCTAGGTAAGGGTTCAACTAACCTAGAGGGAAGGTATTAGGCATCCTCTAAGTTCCATTAATAATGGTTAACCGACCGGACTTAAATTTAATTAGGCTAAGTGTAAATATAGTATTTAAATTTAAGAAAATGGCTTGGAAATGTTACTGAGGTTTTTAAAAGAAAATATAATAATACTATTTAAAATAATACTTGTAAATATTGCTAAGGCTATAGTGGAAGTATAAGTATGCTATTTTAAAATAAAGTTTTATAAGAGATAATATTTTTTGCATAAAAGACTTTAGTTATAAGTAAACTAAAAAAGTGCGGTTGTATAGTATTTTGTAAATATTTAGGGAAAATAAGTTATGTCAACTAACCAATAAAAATACAAAGGGCTTATAGAAAGACTATTAGTTCGACGTAAACTGTGCGATGGTTGTTTTAAACAAATATGTATTTCTAGTGTTGGAAAGGAACTAAAGTGGAAGAGTTATTCGCTGAACTAGTTTGTCCTTTATTTCTTAGAATAAGCTAATGTTAGTGTAAAACTCGTGACGTTTTAAATTTCTAAAACAATAAGCATAAATTATGATTCCTTCAGCCAAAATATGTAGCCCTACTATTAAAATATTATAGATGCCATAAATAACTATAACATGGAAGGAAAATGGAATCTATGAGGCTAATTATGACTTTTCTCTTAAATTAAACTACCCATTATACTAAAGCTAAACCCATTAATTTACTAGAAATTCATCTAAAATAAAAATAAGATAAGACGTTAGTCATACAAAGCAAATAAAATACACAACAAGTGAAATAAAGGAAGAGAGGAGAAGGTTAAATGGATCTGGCCCATTTATTAAGGCCCATCCACTGCGAACTGTTCATGTCATTGGGCTTAGGCCCAGTAAATTCCTTTCTATTGCTGCTGCGGCTGTTATTGCTTATTGGGCTTTGGCCCAGATTTTTGTTTTCTATTTATACCACGGACGGAGTTGAAGGAAGATGACCCGAGGATATTATGTTGGGCTTTTAGCCCAACGTCGAATGCGGGAGATGAGCGAGTCCCTCGGACTCGTATGCGGTAGTCATGCATAAAAGAAAGGGAAAAGGATTAATATACGATCAATGGATAGTGTTAAACATATAGAAATATAAACTCAATCTAAACAAAATGTATGATAAACTCCATGTCGATATACGGAACTCACTAAATATCTAAATCATATAATACAAATTGGGACTAACGGGATAGCATGGGCAGACCAAACGGCCTTAAAAATGCAACAATAATCCACTCTAAGTGCGGCAAAAGTTCGCCGAAACGCGGCGGTGGTTTACCTAAACGAGCATCATAACGCAGCAACCAATTGCCGAATGTAACAGTAAAACAGCAATTAATGCGGCAAATTTACTCAGAAGGATGTTATCTTTCAATCTTGAAAATACAACAATGATTCAACCAAATACATCGAACTCATCAAGAAAGGTGGCAATTATTTCACTCGAAAAAAAAAAAACAACAGCGGTTGGTTCGAATAGCCAAACTCTCATACATTGGGGGTATTTTGACACAACAAGGGATGAGACCAGGCATGAAAGAATACTGGTCCTACAATGGTCATGGATAAAGGCTATTTTAATGGTGTATGGATTTGGACAGATTACACTAAAATGGTGATCAAAAGACATGCTTAGGCTGAAACAGGTCAAACTAACCACTAGCCATGCTTGATACAATAGACTATAGCACGCAAGGCATAAAAGAATAGGTCAAAGATAATCCATAGAGGGGTAAACAAGCCAAACTATCTGATCATACTGAAGCATGCTTGAGATCTACACAAAACAGGGACAGGGCATTTTATCAAATTCTGCCAGCATATAAACCCCAAACTAGGCTGATGTATCGTCTAAAGGATGAACAGATTGTTCATGCATTTGATTAACAAAATTGACTTAAACACTCAGGCAATAGACATACTTTGATGCAAGGCTTTTTTGCCATTTATTCAAAGACAAAGGTTCACATATCCGCATTTAAGATCAAATCGTATTTATGATCATTTGAACAAGATAACAATCATTCATTACACAGACTCTTGTCCTTTGGTTTGAATAGGCCATAAATAGGGCGTGAGACATGTTTCTTAGACCAGATAATTGATCATTCCCTTTACATATCTTATAAATCAAGAACAAAACTTTAACCAAAAACGAAACAGAGCACTATATAACTTATAATATCACCATAAGCAACACATAAGATGTATTGTCCAAAACTTAGCAAAATTAACCATGCACTTGACCCATTTTGGCAACTAAAAGCAGATCCCACCAACAAATTCTTCATATGTCGGCCATAGTACAAAAAAAAATACTAGTCACAATTAATTCATGCCAACAGTTCTGTCATTTTCCTCCTAAACATGGATTAAATAGTTTGCAATCATAGAATATTCGTATTGACTTGATTTAAACTAACTAAGCGTATACTTCAACTGAGAAGGCATGTACTTAAAATGGGTTTTCTTGAACTCGATTAGCTCTAGCAAACACAAGCTTTTATAGTTGAAACTGAACCTCGTGAACATAGATTGATACTCAACATAACTAAACTAATCATTTAACTCATGACTCTAAATATACATACCACTGTATAAAACATAACTTTTATAATTAAAACAAAATACCTAGCTCATTTTAGATTAAATTGGTTAACTGAGACAACACACACATAAGTCACATTCATGAGCCAATACTGATACTATGGAACTAATAAGGGTAACAAACCAATTACTAATCTCTAAACAAAGACGATCAGTAAATACAATCTAAAAAAAAAAACATAATTGCCCTAAACTTATTAAGCTAATTAGTTTCCAATCAAATAACAAACTGAGTTATTAATGTCGAGGAATCTCTGATCGTTAAAGATAAATTGATTAACATCTAATTAAAAGTGGAATATACAAACAATAAACATAAACGCACAGAGATGCTTAAAATAAACAGAAATGGTGTCGAATTTTACCTATTGTGGGTACAATGAACTGGGTATGAGTCTCGGATCCACGTTCGAACGCGATGAATCAAAAGTCTCGATATCGACAGAAACAGTACACTCTTGTTTTTTTTTTTAAAAAAAAAGAGAGAAATTCTGTTTGTCTCCAGAATTTCAAACGTAAGCACGGGTTCCGGCTAAATTAAAAGAAAAAGAACTCAAGACTCCCTTTTTTTTTTTTAGATATGGTGACTAAAATGTAAATGCTTAAGGGTTTTCAGGCGGCTGAAGGAACTCCTTTTCGTGGTGTTCTTGTGAGTATTTATAGAGTGAGGCTAGGGTTTTTATTTTCGAATTTCAAACTCCAAGGTGTAAAAGGGTGTCACGGGTGGGGATTTGAAACTGAAAATTTGAAATCGAGTCAAAGCTCCTCCTAATCTGAACGTTGGAGTTCATTTCACGTGATTAGCTTCAACCTTTTGCCCAAAACAGACCGATTTTTTTTTCTGGTCTTGAAGATTGCGTATATTTTTCTTCGGAGGATCTTTCTTGTCATCTTAAAACGCAAGCAAAACCAAAGAGAGGACGATTTTGTGTTGAAGTGGTAAGGCAAGGCTGTGTAAGGGTGAAAGGAAGACTGGGTTTTACTCGAAGAGGAGAGAGGGGAGGCGTTGCACGAGAATGGTGTGGCAAAAATCTGCCATTCTTGAAAGTGTTTTGGGTTTTACTTGAAATGGAGGAGGGAGGAAGAAAGAGAGAGAGCGTAGAGAGAGAGAGAGTATGCGGCGGAGAAGGGAAGAAGGAGAAAGAGATTAGGGCTGTTTTTTTCTTTTTTTTGTTCATTAGGTTTAGGATGAAGAGGGGAGCTGGGCCGGGTGTGGGCTGGTCGGGTGGGAGTATTTTCGGTGACGGGTGAGTGGGATCACACCTACTAAGGATGGTGACGGGTGAGAATTGGGCCTTTTATTTGGCTGAAAAATATTGATCCTTCCTCCTCTATTTTAATTATTTTTGGGCTTCTAATTTAGTAACTAGTACAATACATATACTATGATAATTAATGATCAATGAAAGTAATAATATTAATAGTAGTAAAAACAGAAGTGAAAATAAAATACTTAGCTCGTTAATAAATTTGGAAGCCGAAGAAATAAATTGGAATAAAGGAGGGACAAAATTGGGTGTCAACAATCGCGACCTCCAAATCCCCCGACCGCCCTACGGAAAGGCCAAAACCATCTAATATAGCAAATAAGTACGGCGTCCATATATAAATAGGCCGCATAACATATAAATACAAATCAGTGATCACCAAGTCGAAAAGACGTTTAATTAAATTATTAATGTAAATTTAAATAGTTTTACCGCATCGTCCGTCATGTGATCAAGCTGGTCCCGGAATAGAAGAATACTATGGTGCGTATCCACATCCCGGTCAAAATCCATTTGTCCACCTCCTCGCATAAGGCATGTCAATCTCGAGGTGATGCCTAGGTATGGGGCCGAAAAGGCGCATCCTCTCCCATGCCCATAATCGTAAGCGATATTAGAAAATACGATTTTTAAGTCGTCATTTCAAGAGGTTTGTCTACATTAAAGGAAGACACACTTAAAATATTACCTGGAGAAGAGCAAAAAATCCACATACATCTCTGACAACACCAATAGACGCTCGGCACAGGCATTTGTAAAGATACGCCAAAACAGCACCGCCCCAGTTGTAGTCTCCCAGGCGGTCCAAATGCTCCAAGAAAACCAAATAACGTAAGCTGACAAAGGCACCCGATGAGTTCGGGAACAAGATACCCCCGAATATAATAAGCAGGTACAAACGGGCATGACGATCAACATCGTCCTGCAGGGTGCCGTCCTCAACCGGATCCAGACCCTCCAAATAAGTGTAGAGTGCACTAATCTGAACCCGACTCTGTCCTGAAATCTGGACCTGGGCAACAGGCACGAAGTGGGTGAGCCTAGTCAACTCTGTCGCCCACGTCTGACTAGGAGGAGGCTCGTACCGAGTGTATAGTGGCTCTCCATCTACCCGCAATCCAAAGAGGACCTCCACATCCTGAAGTGTAATCGTGGCCTCACCAGTGAGAAGATTGAAGGTATGTGTCTCTGGCCTCCACCGCTCAACCATGGCCGTGATGAGCGCCCAATCATGTTGTACCCGACCAACGGACACACAACGGTAGATGCCGCCCCGAAACAATATCTCCAAGCTCTCTGCAGCCTACGGGGACGGAGCCTAGTAGATATCCCTATAGTACCAACCCATAATAAGTCTGACCTATGATTGTCTTGCAAAGACAGTACTGATCTATCAGAGGGTCCCGGGTGAACAGAGGGCCCCGGGTAATCATCGAGCCTCGCGTGAGCATCGGGCCCCTGGGGAACATTGGGTCCAGGGGGAACATTCGGATCCATGAAAGAGTCCTGTCTGTACAAACTAAATTAGTCATTATTCTTGAAATGAAAGATAAATTATATTAATTAATTAATAATTTGTAAGGAATATGTGAATTATGTAGTATAATATCTTGTGAATAATTAACATGGGATATGCAGTAAATTTAATATGTGATAGTAAGGACACATAGAGCCTGTTTGGATGGGCTTATTTTAAGCAGCTTATAAGCTAAAAAAAATAAGTTGGGGTAGCCCAACTTATTTTTTTTGGCTTATAAGCTACTTTAGATAAGCTAAGTCAAACGGGCCTAATTATTTTTTGGGCTTATTTTAAGCACAAAATGACTTTAAGCTGGCCAGCCAAACACTCAAAAAAGCTGAAAACAGCTTATAAGCAACTTATAAGCCAATCCAAACGGGCTCATATGTGATGGCAAAGACTTTTAAGTTAATTACTTTTGAATTATGTGATGGCAAAGACTTGTTAAGTTAATTAGTTTGAGAATCCAAATTCAAATAAAGAATATTTGTTTAGAACTCTATTTTGAATATGTGATATATTTTTAGTTGACCAAATAGCCAACACAACTACGATAAAATTAAACTAAAAGAGTATATTCGTCGACCACATATTTTCCTACAAACTTTACATTTTTTTTGTTAGCTTATGTATTTATGAAAAGAAGAACTTTAACTATTCTTTTTAAGATAATCTTTTTTTATTTAACATATGTATTCACGCTTTTAAAATTATATAGATTAACAATTCATAATCATTTACAACTTGTCTGGATGGTTGTTACCTATTGTATTATATTATGTTGTTAATTTAAATACAATGTTTGATTTGATTGTTACTTTAATATTATTTTTATGTAACGACGAAAGGTCCTATTTTATGTAACCACTGATTTGGTCCTATACAATACAACACAATACGATAAATGTCAAAACAATACATAACAATCATCCAAACAAAGTGTTAACAACATAATAATTCATTACCAATCAACTTCTTTCAATTCATAAACAATATTTAACAACTAATAAATTCATAATCAATATTTAACAAAATAATAATTCATTAACAATTCATAAATAATTAACAAATTAACAACTCATAAACATATAACAAATTAACAATTCATAAACATTTAACAAATAATGAATTAAATAAAAAAAAAATCGGAACAGTGGCAAAAGCCACTGCCCAGTCCGAACAAGAACCAAAAAAAAAAAAAAAAATTGATTCTTTTTTTTTTTTTTAGAAAATAGCAAGGATTAAATGTTAAGCATGCTTAGAATATAATGTATATAACAAAATAATAACAAAAGTTCATAGTAGAAAACCTTAATCGAACATTTTTTATAGAATTATTTTAATCGAGTTGTACACCGCTTTTTCCCAAAATTCGAACTTAGAATCTTGCTCCTCGACTTGGTTATACCGAGAATCTAAACTTTCCGGACGAAATTTAATAAAAAATGACGTTTTTGGATGTGGGGACCACCTCATTTTTTGCCTTCAATGGCGTTTTCTAATTTTTTTTTAAACCACTGGAGCGACCAGTGGTGGAACCCGATGGGTTTTATGTGGAAAGATATAAATAAGAAAGATTTTCTCGTGCTATAGGTGAGAGAATAAGTGATATAGCACAGTAAAATACTGCGCTATAGGTGGGAGAATAGAACTGCTATAGCGCAGTAAAATAATGCGCTAAAGCACTTAACGGAACCGTTACGGTTAAGTGCTTTAGCGCAGTATTTTACTACGCTAAAGGTACTTTTGTAACATTTTTTTTTTGTTGGGATATTTTGGTTCAAAATAATTTTTTTGGGGGCATTTTGGTTCCGGACTCGTTATTGTTCTCCCGGCTAATGTGTATTAGAGCTTCTTAATTTTTCACTACTTTAATTTGGTTCAACCATGCACTGTGCCGCATTCCTCTTAAGCAATACACAATAATTAATTCTTTCGTATTAAAACAACGGAAAAGGCTCAAATATGCCATCCAATTATCGAAAATGACTCATTTATGTCACTGGTCAATAGTTTGGCTCATTTATGCCATCGAACTATAGGAAATGACTCATTTATGCCATCGAACTATAGGAAATGGCTCATTTATGCCACTTATCAATACTTTGACTCGTTTATGCCATCACTCGTTACCAAAATGACTCATCCATGCCATTTTTTATTAACGCCGATTTTATAATACCAGCTATGACGCGTGGCCTCCAATTAGAGGTCTACGTTGTTTAATTAAACCAACCCAATTTTAAATACCAAATTAATAAAATATCCGACCCATACACCTTACCTACCCACAACTATAATCTAGTTGGAGGCCACGTGTCATATGTGGTATTGTAAAACCAGCTTTACTGAAATATGACATGGATGAGTTATTAACGGACGATGGCATAAATAAGTCAAACTATTGATGAGTGGCATAAATGAGCCATTTCCTATAATTCGATGGCATAAATGAGTCAAACTATTGACGAGTGGCATAAATGAGCCATTTCCGATAGTTGAATGACATATTTGAGCCTTTTCCGTTAAAACAAATACCATTTGAACATCGTCGTTACTTAATCACCACTTGTCACTTCCACGACATCCGTAAAAGAAACACCCAATTTCACAAAAAAACTGCCCCATTAATTCAAGCAATCTTTCTCTCAATAACCTTCATCTTTAGTACTTTTATCGTCTTTATTTACCATCGGCAGAAGTCCAATGACTCTCCATCACTATAAACTAGGGCTGTTCACAGTTTTGGTTAAAACCAAAACCAAACTGAAAATTTAACCAAACCGAATAAAAAAACCGACATTTGGTTTGGTTTGGTTTTAAATTTGAAAAACCGATAATATTTGGTTTGGTTATTGTTATAGTAAAAAATAACCGAATAAATAACCGAACCAAACCGATAATTATATACATAAAATTTATAATTATTTATATGTATAATATTAACTTTTCATAAATAATTAAAGATATTTTATACCTTTTAATTATTAATTTAATTTTGGTCTACTTATTTTTAAGGCCCATGTCTTAAAAGAATATGTCTAAGTCCAACAATCCAAGCCCAACTCTAATAAGTCGTAAGCATAAGGGTAAAAAGTAAAAATCCTACTATCTCTTTTCATTTTACATTGCCATCAGCATGTCTTTCCCTCAATACGAGCAAAGTTCGCCACTGCGGGCCGTGAGGAAAAAAAGCTTCATAAGAAATTTGAAGAATGTAGAGAGAGTAGAATATTTGAATTGTCACGCTAGTCATAAATTGAAAAACCGAACCAAACCGAACCAAACCGAACCAAACCGACAATAACCAAACCGGTGGTTATTATTTTACTTGGTTTGGTTATGATTTTAGACATTTAAAAACCGACTAAATTGGTTTGGTTATGGTTTTAACCAATAACCGACCCAAACCGAACCATGAACACCCCTACTATAAACCTGTATTAATCCACAATATTATTACATATGATTTAGGAGCATGAATTATGTGTATATGTATTTGTTTTTTTCATTAGGAGGTCGATGTGGGGTTCTAGCATTGATATTGGTGATCTAAGAAAGATCGGTGATGGGGTTATGTCGATAAAGTTTAGATAGAATTGCAAATTTAACTTCGTGGTGCAATTGATCATTGTTTAGTTTCAATTGGGCTGATTTAGGCTTGGGGTGATAAACTTGAGCTTGAGGATAAAGACCTGGTTGTTGAAGGGTCTAAGTGTTAAGGAAGAATGTGGTGCTGCTGCTGGAATATTGACCATGTTCTTCAAAGTTTAGGGGTAAATTTGAACCATTCCACATAAATTAAAGGCAAATTTGACCTTCTTTTGTTTTCTGTAAAAATAAAATAAAAATGTCTAGTGTAGGAAAGCTTCTTCCGTTCGTCAATGAGAACAAATCTAGCCCGTTTTGGTAACAACGGGGGTAGATTTTATAAATAGTTGGGCGATTCTAGACCATTTCACAGACTTAAAGAGCGCATTTGATCTTTTTCCTATTTTACTACTTAATATAAGTGAGGATGCGAGGGTTTTGTCGTCCTCACATCCTCACATCATCATATAGAATTCTTACAGGTGGCTGATTTGATTTGTTCTTGCTAAATTTCATTTGCTTATTTTTGCTCTCATTATCAACGAAGACCACTTTCACATGGGCTTTTATAATTAGTGTGTTGTTTGATTTTTTTTCAAAAATCTCTTCTTGTTGCTTATTAGTTTATCCCTTTGATCTGTATTATAGGTTGTTTTAATTTTTATATTTAGTTTAAAACAATTAATTATTTATATAATCAAGCATGTATTATTATTTTTTCAAATTTACCTTTATTTCGATAAGTGAATAATTTCAAAAGCAAGAAATAATATTAAATTGAAAGTATTTAATTAAGGATTAATTTAGTCAAAAGATTTCTTACTTTTTAGGGGTGCCAAGCTAAAAACACCATATAATATGAATCGGGTGAAGTACCTTTTAAATTATTTGTCCTTAGACCAGTAAAATTTAGGTAACATTAGAGCCAAATTTTCTTTTTTCAACTGAAGCATTTATGAGGTCTTACTTTACATTTAAGCATTTCTCACATCATATGTTCCTCTATTAGTTTAAACCTCCAACATGTTGCTTCTTTAGTAATATTGTATGTGATTACAAATACAAAAAGTAAAAATTATTGGATGGTATTGTATAATGTTAAAGATGAAGGTAGCATTACCAGTCAAATTCAAAATTAAATTCTATTCATAATCTCTTGTTTGATTAACTAAAAACTAATTATATGAAAAACTAAATTGATTCTTGAGGCTCATTTTAATGAATTTAGGTTGTTTCTTGAATTTCATCTAAAAGTAAGGTTAAAACCCACATTTAACTAGAATAAAGCCTCGAAACATAAAATAAATGAGTGAAAATTTAATAAATATTTAAAGATATCTATCTATAAATAAAAAATCGCATTCTCACAAAATCATAAAAATACTAAATGATCTTCGTCCAGTTGTAATTATCATGCTCTATCATGTTTATAGAATATCGAATCACTTGCGTCCCTTTGATATTTACTAAGTTTCCTACCAAATTTGCTTCCTCATAAATAATTTTTTCTTTAAAAATTATCCAATTATTATGAAAACTTATCAATAAAATATATTTAACCTACAATTACATTAAATTAATTATGTAGCAGACAAATATAACATAAATTATACTTATTTGATAAAATTAACGTACTATTTTTATATCTTGAATTTAAGCCCGGGCCTCCCGCAACTAGTTATAAATATAATACGTAATTACTTCTTCATGGAAAAAGATATTCAAGAAATTAATAATCGAGCCCCGAAATCTTATCCACTCTGGGACCAAGTTCAATGAACTGAACCTTCAATTACAACCTCATATTTAAGACCACAACAGTAGTTATTTTAAGTCTCCGGTCAATGTGGAAGCATTATGAATTAGTACAAAACTAAATTGCCAAAGAAGAAACATTAATGAATTTGCTTGGTTTCTAGTTTTTACGATACTTCTTGTTTTCCCCTCTATAAAAGAAGCCTAGACCTCAAGGGACAATGACCACATAAAAGTCCCTCAATATAGTAAAGGAAAAAAAAAAAAAAAAAAAGAGAGAGAGAGAGAGAACCAAAGTTGTGAGATGACAGATGTTAAGTTGCTTGGTCTATGGTACAGCCCATTTAGTCACAGAGTTGAGTGGGCTCTAAAGATTAAGGGTGTCAAATATGAATTTACAGAAGAAGATCTACAAAACAAGAGTCCTCTACTTCTTGAATCAAACCCTGTTCACCAAAAAGTCCCTGTTCTCATTCACAATGGCAAGTCCATTTGTGAGTCTATGGTAATTGTTGAATACATTGATGAGGCATTTGAAGGTCCTTCCATCTTGCCTAAAGATCCTTATGATCGAGCTATTGCTCGCTTCTGGGCTAAATTCCTTGAAGATAAGGTATATTCATTTTCATTCTATATTCATTTGTAAGTTAATTCTCTTGCTTTTGTAGGATAGGAAAGGATATTGTATAGGCTATATACGCCAATTAATTGAAAATATGCTTTAGTAGTACTTTTTCTTTAGGTCTTATGTTCCTAAAAAAAATTTGTTCCGACATAGATTATTATATATAATTGTAGAAAATATTGAGAATCTCTGGTACTTTAATAATATTATTGAGACGAACTTAAATGAAGTAATACAGTCACCGAGAATTCATATAGGCAACCACAACCTATTTGGGACAGACGAGTAGTTATTGTTATTTTTGTGCAGTCCTATCTGCAGAATTGAGTATATTTTTTTGGGTTGAAATTTAGGTTGTTGAGTGTTGTGTAGGTGCCAGCAGTGGGAAAAACTTTCTTTCGCAAGGGAGAGGAGCAAGAGAAAAGCAAAGAGGAAGCTTTAGAAGTGCTGAAAATTCTTGATAATGAGCTCAAGGGCAAGAAGTTCTTTGTGGGTGACAAATTTGGATTTGCTGATATTGCTGCAAATTTTGTGGGGCTTTGGCTGGGAGCTTTTGAAGAAGCCTCTGGAGTTGTTTTGGTGACAAGAGAAACATTTCCAAACTTTTGTGCTTGGAGAGATGAATACATTAATTGTAGCGAAAACAAGGAATATTTACCTCCAAAAGATGAGTTGATTGCACATTTTAAAGCTCGCTTTCAAGCTGCTGCAGCTGGTTCAAAATGAACACCTCTAGTGAATTTCAAGATCCAAGTGTGGGAATAAAAATAGAAGTGAATCTACATGTTTCGTCACAATTTTGTGAAAAATCATAATGCAAATTTTGTAGATTTTTCGTAATCATTAGTATTGGTTCGAACTTGTAAAAGAAAAGGTTAATGGTGTTTCACTTTATGAATCTTACTTTCTTTTTTAGTCTATTAAAAAATGTCGCTTTCTACTTGAGTTCGAAATTTTGTGTAGGAAGGCTGGTTTAGAAAGGTATATGACATGTCTGAAAGTGCCTCGTGTTACTGTTTTGATTTGGTCAGTGATTGTAGAATAATTAATCATATTACCACTGTTTTCTCATCGAATTGAAAATAGCAAGAAAGAACTTGTGACTCAAAGTGTGAAAGCATTTATACTTCTAAGAAAGCTGGAAATAATTATCAGGAGTGTATCGTGTTCCCGTTTTTGCTGGTTAGTCGGCGATTATAAAATTATTATTCCAAATTTTTTTCATTGAATTGACTAAAGCATTTGAGGAAGCAGAAATAATAATTAACAGAAAAAACAAGCAGCGGCATTTGAGGAAATTATGTGGGTGACAAACTGACATGAGCACATAAGTCATCCACCACCGGTGAGCTTTTAAGTATAGAAAAGCTTTTGTCGAGTAGTCATTGACCAAAATGCTATAATATGTATGTGAATATTAAGATATTGTCATCTATAGTTGAAACACTCGCTGAAACCAAAGAAAAATTATATACTATCAATAAAAACAAACGTTGAAACCAAATGTAAGCAAAAGAGAATTTGAATTCTGCATAACTTGATATTTTAATTATCCAACTAAACCAGAGCCAAATTCCTCAATTCCACAGTACCTTGACAGTAAACATGATGGTAATTGTAAAGTCTTGAAGATCACATTCAAAAAGTTATATGGTGAGCCATCATTTTTTCCTTTCCAAGGGGCAAAGCCAGTAATAGACAAAATCAAAAGCTAGGACGCTTTAAGAATTGAAAGGAGTAAGAAAGACAAATTTGATAAATAGCGCTTTCAATTGGGTTGTTAGTTGGAGAGAAAAGAATCCCTTTTTAGTCCGAACAATAGTGTAACGTTTTTTAGAATTTGATTACTATTAGGACATTTTGAGAGATTCGATTCATTCAAATCTATTCAAGACCTATTAATATGTTTTAAAAAATATAAATATAAATGCATTTAACCGGCTGAAGTTTGACCCATTCAAATTAACACCCTCAATTAAGTGCAAGCAAATGAGGTCCAATGAGACAAAAAGCGGTTCTCAATTTAGGGATCACTCGGTTCATGTTATTGAAATTTTAATCTAGAGATAATATTATTAAAGGTAGAATTAATTAACAGTTCAGAGGATAAGTTCCCCTTTGGTAAAGATTAGCGGCGGACATAAATCACCGAAAACCGAATTACCTAATCGAATCTGAATTACCGTACCGAACCGAACTTTGAAAGTTTGGTACTTGGTATCTATTTTTAATTACTGATTACTGAAATCGAACTCTGGAAATATCAAACCATGCTGAACGTCCACACCAATAGAATTATTTACCCATATATAGGGGCAACATTAACGAGTGATTTGGATGTCTTGATTGACCTGTAATGCTAAATTCATAATGTTAGGGCTTGAGAGTGGAGATCTAACGTCTATATGTGATTTCTCTAAAAAGCTAACATGTCAAATGTTGGACAAACTATGAACATATCTTGTCCAAGATATCTTTCCTTCAATATGTAATTACCGAATTACATAAGTTTGATTTACCGTATCGGACCGAACTTTGAAGTTCAGTTGTTGATATCTACTTTTAATTATCGAAACTGAACTTTGAAAATACTGAACCGTATACTGAACGCCCACCCCTTATGAAGACTCTTAACTTTCTTGGAATTGAGATATAATTTAAACTTTGAGTGTTATACAGGTATCAGACTAGTAGTGGCAAAAACTTTCTTATCTGAATGGCAGAAGAGCAAGAAAAAAGTAAAGAGGAAGGTTATTGAGTTGTTGAAAGTTAATGATAAGAGTAGAAGTTGTAATATTTGTCCAGGAAAATATGCTTTGCATAATCATGAATTCCGCAAAGTAGGTCGACAGGTCGAGCGAACGAGAATTGTCAAAAAAGTACCTCAGTATGCTGTAGCCCGCTATTTTGCTAAATTTGAGTGGCTTGGACAAAACATATTTTCATGATGGGTCATTCTGGCCATCTAAGCCATGGGTAAAGGCTGAACTAATTTGGGCTAAATATATAGCTTAAAATTGATGGTTCATCTGCACTTTTGTCCCCTATTTTGTGCTGGTCTTTAATTTTTACCCTTCAAAATCGAACTTACACATAGAGTGATATAAGTTACGGATCAGAATATTTATAAGTTATGCCAACGCTAATTTATCCCCCACTAGGCATAAGTTCAATTTTGAATTGCAAAAATTAAAGACCGGTCCATTTGAAGGTCAAACCGTGCAATTACTTCTAAATTGACTCATAAGAGACTTCTTAGAATATAAATATTTTTTAAAAAAGTACTTTTCGTTTAATATGTTATATATAGACATAATACAAAAAGTTCTTTTAATTATATTTGGTAACTAAACAAATTGCAAAAACAGAAAAAAATATTAAAATTTCTAAGAGTTGGGGGTCGGTATATAACTAACTGTATATAGTTATCTTGTCCTAATTCATTTCAATTCAGTTCAAATAATTTTTGAGCGAGTATTAAATCCAATACAATCCATCCACTTCACATGTCTAATTTAATGAGCTCAGTTCTTCGTGGAAGAGCAGATTAGGCGGTGAATAAAAAGTTCCTTCTTCTTTTCCCTTTTTTTTGTGTTTGGAGAGATAATTATATTAACTGCAGTCAAGTCATCGATATTTACCTACGAGAGATAAGTTGGTCGAATTATGTAGATTCCACAAATTCATTTCTTTTGACTAGAACGTTATACACATAAAAAAGTTAAATATATCTTATCCCTTCCGCTTTATTTATGCGTCTTAATTTATTTCAGCAATAAATTTAAGAAAAATAAGAAAGACTTTTGAATTTTATGATCTTAAATTATAGATGTGTGTAGTATTTTAAATTTCCTTAAATTTTATTGGAGTTAAAAAATTACTAAATATGAAATTCTTTTTAAAATAAAATAAATGTAAGATGCATGAATTGAACTGGATGAGATATTAAATTACCATGACCGAGTATGCACTCCTCTCTGTATATGTTCAGTCCCACATTGGTTGTGAGAAAGGAGATTAGACTCCGTATATGATTTTGCGCAATCATCACCAATTGAGCTAGCATTTGAACTTAAATTATGATATCAGATTCAGGCTCTCCTCGATATATTCTTTATAAAATATTAAATCTCTATCTTATAATTTCCACGCTGGATTGGTGAGTCCCACATTGACAGTGAGACAGAGAGATTGAATTCCTTATATAATTTTAGATTATTCTTGTATACATGACAAAATATAACTTAACACATGGCATGATGAGAAAGGAACACATGGCGGTTGAAGGTGAAACGTTGATTAGTAGTTTAACTTAATTGGAATGAGAGACCCCGGATAAACCCGGAGTAAACCAGCCAAAGCAATTGTCTCGGGTCATTAATGAAAGATGAACGTTATGTGACCGGTCCAGCTTCAAAGCATACATTATGATCTAGAATTAAAACAACATTTATTGTTTATTATTACTCATTATTAGAATTTAATCACGGCCTACGTCTTTGATGTATTTGTACTATAAAAGGAGCCTAAAGGCTTCTCTAAAGCATCATCGAATAACAGCTACTTACACACATTCATACTGTTCAATCTTTCACAATTAAGCTCACTTTATCATTCTTTTGTACCGGTTTACTATTAATTCTGCAAGGCCAAAGCATACAATAGTTCCATCGGAGGAAAACCTATCAAAGGATTCTCTCCAAGGATCAACTAAGCCCAGGCTTATTTAATTCATTATTGCTTATAATTTTTTACTAATTTATTCATTTGATTTCTCTAGTAATTATTAGCATTTTTATCACTATTTATAACAAATCAAATCACATATTCTTTAGACCACAAACAAATTTAATTGTACTCTTTTTTAGGGTAAACAGTTTGACGCCCACCGTGGGGCTAAGGATAATAGTGATATTGCTTTGTTGCTCTAATTACTTTACTTATCACTTTTTAATCTCTGTTACCAGGTAGTTTTTACCAATGACGAACACTAAAAACCAAGTTGATGGAGTATTGAACAACGCTAATGCACAAGAAAGAGATCCGGCAATAGGAGAAGTCAGGGCGAGGAATCATCAAACCCAGATTTCCCCTCGTGGATCCAAGCATGGGAAACGATTTAACTCCTAATGATGAGCAGGAAGAAGAAGTAGCGCCTGCAAATCCGGGGTTAGCAAAGATCTTGGACCTGCTGGAAAAGCAGCAAAAGGCTACTGCTGATTTGCAAGCAGGAAGAAATAATGTTGAAACAAACTTACCCAATACGAATTTCGAGCACGAAGAAAGCAACAGTGAAACTCAAGGTGAAAAAACGACACCAGACATTATGCAATACTAGGAGGCCCTTTCCAATCAACTAGAAAAGAATGAGAAAGAATTAAACAGTTGATTGGATTGGAACGAAAAAGAATTTAAGGCGTTCAATTTCAGGACAGACCAGATTCCAGGAGCCCCTCCAGTACTGAAGGGACCAGATTCAAAGAGATATGTGCAGTTTCCGTACCCACTAAGCGCAACACCTAAATTAATCCCGAAGAGGTTCAAAATACCGAGTCTACCCAAATATGATGGAACCACAAATCCTCAAGAGCATGCGATCGCATACACATGTGCCGTTAAAGGGAATGATATGCAGCCAAACGAGGTTGAATCCGTTCTATTCAAGAAGTTTGGTGAAACATTGTCTAAAGGGGCAATGACTTGGTATTCATTACTTCCGAAGCATTCGATTCATTCTTTTGATATACTTGTGGATGCTTCTATCAAAGCACATGCTGGAGCAACGAAGGTGTCAGCAAGGAAGGCGGATATCTTCAAGGTTACTCAAGGCGATCTTTGAGTTGCTTCGTGAGTTTGTTATAAGGTTCCAAAAGGAACGGATGTTATTGCCGGCCGTCCCGGATGAATAGGCAGTAGAGGCATTTGCCAAGGGATTAAACCCTAGAAGCTTGAGCGCCTCGTTGAAATTAAAAGAAAGCCTATAACAATTTCCCGTTACAACATTGGCGGATGTTCACAATAGGTATGAATCAAAAATTGGAGTGGAAGATGACCAGTTTGGCTACTGGCTGGATCAACTGGCCGAAGTCGGAACCATAACAGACCTAAAAGGAATGCTGATCATGATTTCAGATTTGGGAAATAAAGATACCAGCCGTATGATCAATAGGGAAGATCATGTTCAAGACCAGAAAGGAACCGAAATAATCAATATGGGAGGCCAAATTCTGATAGAAAGATCAATTCAAGTCAAAATAGACGGGGATTGCAGCCCAAATCTGCAACCGTGGATTTAGTTACAAACAATATTGAAAATTAGAGGTTATCAGAATATAATTTCAATGTTGATTTAGTAGAGTTGGTCGCAACAATAAGCAATATTGATGGTGCGAAGCAGCCCAGACCAATGAGATAAGATCCCAGTCAAAGGGATATGAGCTTATTTTGCAATTACCATGGAACCCATAGTATCGGACCGCTGACTGCCCTCAGGGATGAGGTTGCACGGTTGTTAACAGACGGCCACTTAAGAGAATTTTTGAGTGACAGGGCCAAGGACAATTACGGAAAGCATAGGGATTTGGTTAAGCAAGAGATTCAGACCAAACCACGTCATGTTATCAACATGATAGTTGACGAGCCCGAGAAAACCAAGGAAATTCCTCCTGGTAGAAATGATGGGGTGTTAGGAGTTCGCGAACATGAACGAAAGAAAGTAGTGTCTATTGGCAGCAAAAATGTGGAAGAAATTTCACCCCGACCTTGGTGATTTCCGCTTTGATTAATAATTACGAAATTTTTGGAGTTGTCGTTGTTCTGAGGAGTGCGGTGATATTTATTTAGTGGGGAGTCATAGAGCAGTTGGTAATGATGGGTGAAATAGAACTATCCAGAGAAATTGAGAAAGGAGTTCTAGAATTGTTAGTTGTCACCGGAGGCGGGGAAAGGAATACAAAGTTTCGAGTAGTAAATGGAGGCATAGATTTCAATATTGTCTTGGGGAGACCTTGGGTTCAAGATACAAATGTCGTGATCGCATCTTCACTCAGACGGTTGGAATTTCAAGCGTTGGAGGGAGTAGAGTTCGTCCCAGCGAAAAGTTTCGATGAATGGAATGCCTGATAGTGGCATAGGCAAGGCGGATTTATGGATTAAAAAAAATCGATAGATAAAGTGAGCAGAAGGAATGAACAAAGGAGTATTTAATCGGATAAGGTTACAGGGGTAGAAATTCGTACCAAATTATCGAAAGTCAATATCATTCGAGGTAAGTTTTAATTCTTTAAATGTCTTTTCTAAGAAAATTTCAACATTTATTGCAGGAGCAGAAGGGAAGTTGATCCCAACAAGAAATGAGTTCGGAAGCAGGGGAAGGTTACAAAATTACCCGAACTTAGAAAACACGTGTTGAACTCTTTTTCTCTTCGTCCGATTTTATCCCTGAAAAAAATGAAAGGATTTTTCCGGCAAGGTTTTTAATGAGGCCGCAACAAATGTGCAACCTTGAATAAATTGGATTGGAGGCAGCAGGAAACCAGAAATGATTCAAAAAACTTTCAAGAAAAAGGAATCTAAGGCGAGATACTGGGGACTGACGAAGGAAATGTCATAAGAAGTCAAAGCTTTTAAATCAAAAGAATGATACAATTTTCTTAGATAACTGTTGGCCAAACTCTAAGCCGGCCAGTCAAAAAGTTGTACAAATTTGATAGATTTATTTCCTCAAAAGTTTAGTGTTACAATAAAAGGGAAATGTATCAGTCAAGTAGACTTTTTTTCTCCAAATAAGATTGTGATTGAGAGTTATACATGCTCAAATTATACACAAATTATAAGTTTGCACTTAAGCAAATAATGCCCAAATGAATTAGAGATGTCTAATTCATTAGCATAATTATAGGACCTTATTCATGAAAAGAAAATTGAGTCGGAAGTATCATTCCCAACCAATAAAGCAAATTCAGAGGTATTTAAACCCGAGATAATCAAATTCAGAGGTATCTAAACACGAGATAATCAAATTCGGAGGTATTTTAGTCTAAGAAAATTAAGTAAAGTAATATTTAAACTTGAGGGAATTATTATCCATGTGGAGGTATTTAGCCCGGATGATAATAAGATAACCCGGATAAGAAAATTAAAAGAAGAAAAGAAGCAAATGTGGAAATTATCTGCCCAAGTGCAGTAGAAGTGTGAATGAATCGCATATACACTGCTTTCGCAGTAAGTATGGAAGATTTTGCTTGATTATTCTCGTATCTTTATTTTGTCATACATTAGAATAAGAAATAGTTGCTAGAATTGTAAAAAGAAGTGTGACAATAAAGTAGAGTGAAGAATCATGTTTATTGAAATAGAAGTTAGGAATAAATGTTGGGAAATTAAAAAGATACGACAAAAAGCTCAAGGTAAGTACAAAAACTGAAAGGGTTATAATGTATCAGCAAGCTACTAGTCTCAAACTAATTATCACTCAAAGCATCTACTAGTCTCATCACAATTGGAGTAAAAACTCTTCCTATATGGTTATGGGAGAGTTAGCCTACAAATTTCCTCTTCAAACCCCTCCGGAACCTTCTGCGAGGATGAGCAGGGAACAACTTGGCAAGTTCATCAATAAACAGGTCAAGAAGAGCATCAAGAAACTACACTTCTTAAACGTTTTCTTCTTTGGCTGCTGCCCAGCAACCTCGCCTTCATATTCTGTTGAGGTAAAAAGCCTGAGGAAAAGAAGTAGCTATTGACACCTAATTTTTGACCTCCCATAATTCTATTTTAATTACCCAGAATTCTTGAATATCAAACGGAGTGAAATATGTATTTTTATAAGTCAAAATGTTTTTTACAAAATTGTTTCGATAATATTTTGCCATTTCATTTGGCAAAATAACTCCCAATATGTATTGTAAATCATTTGGAAAATAATTTACATATTTTTTATAATTAACATGAAGCACTTGCCAAGATTAATCAAAAATATTTTAAAATAATTATTTAATTAGTTGTTAAAATTATTGAAGGTCTAATTAACTAGTATTTTACTCCGTTTAATTCAATAAATTTGATTAATTAAATAAATAATCATTTTTACCCCTCAAATTTTAGCCCTGCATAATCAATTTGCATTTGTGTAATTTTTAGATTAATCATAATTAATTAAATGCTTAATTATGATTATATTTGAAAATTTGTTCTTGTGGGATTAATTGCGGCTACAATTGAAATAATCGATTGTTGGTTAATTGTGGCCTTAGCGGAAATAGTTAACTTCTTGGTTTAAATCAATTGAGGTCATTTTTTGTAAAATTAGTCTTTAATTGGATGATTAGATTAATTGTGGCCATAATTGAAATAACCAATCTCATGGTTTATAGTCAATTAAGGTCCTAATTACAAGATTAAGTCTTTTACATAATTAACCATACTTATTAGTTTGATTAATTGGTTAATTGATTGTATTTAGTCATAATTGGAGGGATAACATAATTAATTTTCTTAATTGTGGTCATTTATTAAATCAGTGATTAGACCCTGCATACATATATACGCATATGTACACCGATGTACACACACACACACACACACACACACACACACACACACACACACACATATATATATATATATATATATATACATATCATGTATACTCGGGTATATGCGATAATAGGGCCGCCCCTTTTTTTAATAGCCGAGCCCAGTCCATTTTGAACTAGACCCGGCCCAAGTCGATAAAATATATAAGACTTTGTCTTATAACCAAACACCCCTTTGGCCATTTCATTCTTCACCAGCCAGGGTTTAGAGAAAACCCTAGCGCCGCCTGGAGGCGACTGCCTCTCTCTTGCGTCAGTCTTGCCATTTCTGGCAAATTTACAAGTGTACAACACTTTTTCCAGGTCTGGTATAGTCGGATCGAGCGAAGCAATTAATGCTTGCCTCTCTCGCTCTCCACCGCATCAACCAAACAAGGTATAACCCTTCTTTTCTCTTACTTTTTCTGCGATTCATGGTCAAAAAAGGACGAATCCCTTAATGGGGTTTGTCTTAACCTACTTTGAATCAAGGACTCTCATTGGTTCACCAAGAAACCAACAGATTGACCACAATTGAGTCAAATCCGACCCTTGATATGTTTATCTACTTGAATCTTAGCCATTAAATGTGGTATTGAGAGAAGCAATTATGAGAATTGCAAAAAATCGCACATCGAGTATGAGCTAGGGTTTTGATTTTTTGGGGTTCTATTATAGAACCCCCAATTTGCATTTGACAAGGACTCGAACATGGAATATTAAACATATTCACACAAAAACTCGAATTACCTAGGGATTTTGCATGTTCTTCTTTGAAACCTTTAAATATTTGAGTTAGTTTAAGTTTTAAATCTTTGTTTTCTTTTGATTGTGGCTGAGTTAGGGATTTGAGGAGCAAAAGGATCTCCAAATCTATTCTCGATAAGGGCTGCACTCAGAAAAGCTAATATTTTATCCTTTTAGTTTCTTTTAGTCTTATCTGTTCAGTTGATATTAGGCATTAGTTTAGTTATGTTGTTAGCTTGGTGTTTATGATTGCTATTGGTGATTAATTTATAAGCATGTTTGGTCAAAATTTTGTTCTGTTTAGTTGATATTAAGCAGTAGTTAGTTTTGGTGTTGTTGTTAGCCTGTTGTTTATGCTTGCTATTAGTGATTAGTTTATAAGCATGTTTGGTCAATATTCTACTCTGTTGAGTTGATATTAAGCAGTAGCTAGTTATGGTGTTGTTGTTAGCCTTTTGTTCATGCTTCCTATCAATAGTGATTTAGTTCATAAGCATGTTGTTGAGTTCAGTTCATAGCTTTTGTTTATCTAGCTAGGGATGATGCTCAAGTGTTTATATGTTTAAGTTAATGATTATCATGTTATTTGTTTTCAACCTAAGAGGATTAGTGTTTAATGTTGGAATTAGAATCTGGAACTATATAATGATTTGTTAAGCATAGGAGATGTGGAACATCAGGTTTACTTAATCAATGTTAGATGTGTCATTTTTTGTCAGTCTTTTATGTTTGAATGATAATATGATCCCCTGTGTAAACTTGGTTAGTCTCTTTACTGTTAATATATATCTGCAATTAGCATTGATTGTTTTGGTTTAACCTAGTCTTGAATTATCAGTCTTAGATTAAGGTCTAATGGTCAATGTAGTATGCTGAGTAGTTTAGCACAGCTATATTCAAATTCAGTTGGGGTTTAGATGTTGCATATAGTTATTTGACTTCCAAGAAATGCTTATTTGATTTCTAGTGCCACAGTTTATAAGTGTTCACATGCCTTTACTTTGCACAATCCTATCATCAGCATGTTTAGAGTACATTGGGTTCATTGATTTGCTTAAGTATCTAACTGCCTACTCTTTTAATGACTCGTGAGAGTTTTTGACAAAGGTGTTCAATATGTTTCTTTGAAACTAACTGTAAAGAATCCTACATGTAAAATGAACTTGAAATAGTATCTTAGAGACTCTGACATGCTTGTTTAGCATGATCACTGCCTTGAGTTGTTTAATATTGAGTTAATATGCCTTGGTCTCCTATTTTGGACATCATTTGTTGATCTTTTGTTGTTAGTCTGAAGTCTTCCATGGTCCATGACACATCAATGATGGCCTGGGGTGTTTTAAGCTACCTATATATGTTTGTATAAACTGTTGTGCGTCTGTTGTGAAAGAGATTATTGAATAAACTATATTGATATGATCTTTGTGAAAATTTTCCATAGTTGTATTCATCCTAGAACAACACAAGTGCTATTTATTTTGGTTTTAGGCTATAGAATATTTATCCATGTTATTGAAGATTGACATAAACAGTTGTGAGCCTAATAGGAATCAAATGCATGAGATATGATTCATGTGTAATTTGATATAATTTGATATTTTTTGATTAAGCATGCTATATTTCCGACTAATCCGGGGCACTTTTATGCTTTGCCATCGGGGTTTCCCCGGTCGATGGCTATTGTTTGCATGTTGATATCTTGAAAGGGTTAACATGCTATATTTCCGATGCACTTTTATCCTTTGCCATGTTATGTGCTATTGTCATGTTGATATACTTGAAATGTACATGGCATACATGGTCTGTATACACTTCTGCTTATACAGGAGGGTATATCGTGTATATCGATAAGGTCTGGGGGTCATCCTCGATTTAGATATGTTAATGTGAATATTGCTTCGGCCCATGCCTATTTTCATCTATTATGTTGTCACTTAAATGGGCCTGTTCCCCCATGTTTTAGTTGATTCGTGTTGCTACTGACATTTAGGCCTTGCCCCTGCGTGTTATATCTTTATGGACCTATCTGAACTCTTTATTTTGATTATTTCATTTAGTGTAAAAATGCATTTGATTTATGCCTGAACCTTTCTATGTGGTTATCCTCTCTTAAACCTGATTAGTTTAGTCATTTAAGGCCTAGATACTTTCTATCCCACTACCCTTCTTTTTCCCTTCATGTTGCATGGGATGAATTCTTTGAGTTGCTTCTTTTTGAAACCTGTTGGGCCTGAGGCCCAACCTTCCTTCTTTGATCGGGTCCGAACCTGAGTAAGTGAAGCAAATATGTCGAAGGCCCACCTATGGGTAAAAATAGGCAACTTGTGGGCTTAGGTAGGCCCACCAGCCTAACTCTTCGCCTCAAATGATTTTCCAAACTCGGTTAATTCCTAAGTGTAAGCATGAAAATTGGTAATTTAACTTTGTTACAAACCTTTTCAAGTACAAAAAATCAGATTTGATAATGTGATTAAGTTAAGTGGATCTTTTAAGAAGCAAATCATATTTTTGGGCCTTATGCCCTTTGTGAAATCTAGAAAAACAGAATGGGCTGATAAAAAATAGTTTTTGGGCCTTAAGCCCATTATTAGACCATTTGAAAGCGAACTGCATAACTGATTTTGCCGTTGGGCCTTAGTGTTAAATTGGACCGAAATGGGAATAGACTTGAGGATTATTTGGACTACAAGACCACTTTGACAAAGGGTATTTGCAGAACTGAGGTTAATTGGAAGTTGAAGATTCAAAAACTTCAAAACAATAGCGACACTTTTCTTTAAAATGGTTTAAACTTGGGGAAGTTTTCAAAAAGGAAACAAGACTTTTGGGGACAAACGCCCAAACCTAAGGCTAAAAACAAGCGGATATATACTTGGACCAATTTGAGATAAGTTGTCTTAGGTAGGAATATAGTTGACCCAATTGAGCTTCAATAAACTAAAAACGGACATAATAAACTCTTCTATATACTTATACTATAAAAAAGGAGATATACTCCGCTTACTTTCCCATATATGTAATAAAACTTACAAGAACTAAATTCATATCATTAGGACCAAACTAGTAGCGACTCTACTCGGGAAAAATCCTGAGTGTGTCTTGGTCCGGAAATGAAATGAGTTGAACCCTTATATGAATCTTAAACCAAAAATCCTTTTTTCAAAGGGGACGTTTTTGCCAAAAAAAAAAATAGAATTTATGATAAGCATGATAATTTTGCAAGAAAGGAAATACTTTAAGCAAATAATCACAATAATCACACATTGAAACTCGAAGGTCAACCGTATTCTACGGATCCTTAATACTAGGGTGCTTAAAACCTTCCCTGGGGGATCACCAAAACCCTTACCTCGAACTCTGGTTTAAAAGGTTTTTTCTCTTATTTTGATAAACCCTTTTTACCCGATTTTCCTAATTTTCATTATAAAATTAGGTGGCGATTCTAAAAATACGAAATCCAATTAGAGCACCAACAACCTCTTAGTAGCTTTTATGTACCCGCGTAAAAGTGAACCGTAACAGTAGCTACGGTGAATAAACGGAAGAGGATTGATATGATTGTACAAGGTCCAAAAAGTAAAAGTGGACGCTGAAACAAGTTATTATTAAAAAGAAATAGAAATGTGCTTGTATGTCGTAAAAATTGATCTAGCCATGTTACAGACCCGCCGAAAGGGCCAGTCCCATGATCCGCTTGGGCTCACAAATAAAACTTGGAGAAATTCCATTAAAAAGTTGACAATTGCTAGAAACAAAAAAGAAGAATGGAAAAAACAATTTGATTATAAAAAATTTAGAGCAAGTACGAGGGCTAAGTGTCTGGAGCAGCTCCAGTAGCAGGTGGTGACCCAGAGTCTTCACTCCCTAGTCTGTCCACTTCAGGATCTTGGATGTCCTCGAGAGCCATCTCCGCAGCCTCCAAGTCGATTTCCTCTTTAAGCAGCGACGTAGGAAGATCAAAATCAGGAATGCTTGCCTTTTCGAGCCTATCCCTCCAAGTTTGTAGAATGGCCAAATCATGACGAAGACGTAATTTTTTGTATTGGGCTCAAAGATAGTCCCGGGAAACCTCAATACTGAAAAGCTGGCCCCGGATGTTCAAATTCTCCTCAAACCTGGCAGGTTTATTCTGAAGACCTACATATAAGGAAGTCAGAATCTGAAGAGAATTTCCCCTGTCCCTAAATGAATTAGCCGCATCTTCCAAGTGTATTCTCAGGGAGGCCTGGAGAGAATCAAAATCTTGAATCTCAGCCTGCGGCTTCTCAACCTTAGCCCTTAAACAATCGTTATCTTCCTGGAGCTTGACCTCGCCACGGGAGGGAGAAATCGATTGTACAAGTTCGCAGTGGAGGTGGCAGCCACATGATTCTGATAGAGGAAAAAAAAAAGGGTCAACCGGGAACACCGGGGACTTGTGAGTGATTTTACAATGAAGATAGAATAAGTATGTGAAGAAATCGATTGGCCAGGTGAGCCAGTGAAGATTCCAAACTGACAACCAGAGGTTTTGAACGTGGAGATGAGCCCGAAGTTCCAACTTCAACTGGTGGAATAAAGCTTCTCTGCGATGGTCCGCATACTAGGGTAGCAGGGCTTCCTGAACACAATTCAGCATAAGAAACCTTGGGCTCCCCAAATGCTTTGCTGGATCATCAAGCAAAGGGTCCTAGGGACTACCAACCTGAGGCCGCTCATCGTCATCATCAATAAAAACCACCCTGGGTTGAGCATCCTATTGTGCTTTGCACCACGCTGCCATAAGCCGGCGTCGGATCTACACTCTAGAGCCAATTCCTACCGGGGAGGTTGATGCATCCTTTGGATTACTCTTTCGGATGGAAGAAGCAGCATTGACAATGTTTGACAAGGCAATTTTTCGAGTAAGGACTCTGCAGGAAGTGTTCTATCTCACAAGAAGACCTGCAAAGAGAGGATGAATAAAAAAGGGGAAGAAAGAAGAGGTGTGAAGTCATAAAATGAAATTGAGCTTTGCATTCGTGACTTTTTCCCCTCCACCAATCGGAGGTCATGCTTTTCCAAGATCGCGTCATATTAGGAGTGGCACGCAGTAGTGCAACGACCCTACCTACTCGAAAATCCCGACTAGGAATTCAGGCTCTACAGGAACCGCTATAAAATAGCATAGATATAAAGAAAAAAAAGAGGATTAAGCAAAAAGAGAAACGGTATTATAAAAAGGGGGAGGGGGGAGGGGAAGTAGTAAGGGACTTGCGAGTGTTATTCCATGCCTCCGAAAATGGCTCGGACACAGAACGATGAGGGTGACAGGTCCGGATCATCACAAACCTATGAAGCCATCCCTGATCAAAATCATCTTCCGGATTGACCAAGCAGCATCTACTAAGAGGATACACGTAAACCAACCCTCCTCGGAATACCCGAGGAGCATATAAGTGCATCAAGTGGCCTAGGGAGAACGCAACACCGCCCCGTCCGCCATAATTTGAATATAGTAGACCAGGTGGCAAATTAAGGAGTAGCTTGACTGATACAAACCCGGTATCGGCAGCAAAAATCTTCAATAATTTGGGGAATTGAGAGGTTGAAACCTATCGCAAAAGGATAGGTGTAAACCATGGAGAAACCTTCGAAGTGATGGTTCATCCTAGCTTCAGAATTAACTGCAGAAATTTCAACTTCGGGAGTGAAGTTGCAGTCCTCTCAAACTTTGGGAATAGTATCAGCAGTTATGAAGGATTCCATTTCTTCGACCGATTGATGGTGGTCGACTACGCTAAAATCTTCATGATACTTAAACCCAGCAGGGAGGATACGACAAAGGAATTAAGATCAACTTCTTGGATTGTTGGTGACATTAGGGCTTTCCTAGAACGACGTCCAGGTGATGGAGTGTTATTTTGAGAAAAACGATTAGGGGATGAAGAAGTAGACATAGCCAGAGTCTTTGCGAGAAAGGAAAAAAATGAAGATAAGGAAGATTTCAAGAGAGGTTTCTCTCGTTTAAGCGAAGGAAAGATTTGGTTGAATTTGGGCTTGATCTCTTGCCTTATACACACTTAATTGAGGGAGAAGAAGTGTTTGATATTCAAAGGGGCACAACTTTCCTGGAACAACATGTCAGTCATTGTAATTGAAAGGTTGTCGGCGCTTCGATGTAAGAGCATTGAATTCAAATTCGAGTTGCCTTTTTGCATAAACCGTCGGGACGATTCATTTTCCCGCCATTAAGTGCAGATAGGTCCAGTGACGTTTCAAATCCACTCTCCGGTGTCGTTTGTCTCCAACGGAGAGTAGAGGGACTATCTGTTTACATGACAAAAGATAGCTTGACACATGGCATGACGAGAAAGGAACACATGGCGATTGAAGGTGAAACGCTGCTTAGTCGTTTAACTTAATCGAAATGAGAGACCCCGGATAAACCTGGTACGGTAAACCAACCAAAGCAATTGTCTCGGGTCATTAATGAAAGATGAACATTGTGTGACCGGTCCAGGTTCGAAGCAGACGTTACGATTTAGAATTAAAACATCATTTATTGTTTATTATTACTCATTATTAGAATTTAATCACGGCCTATGTGTTGATGTATTTGTACTATAAAAGGAGCCTAAAGGCTTCTCGAAAGCATCATCGAATAACAGCTACTTACACACATTCATACTATTCAATTTTTCACAATTAAGCTCACTTTATCATTTTTTTTGTACCGGTTTAACATTAATTCTGCAAGGCCAAAGCATACAATAGTTCCACCGGAGGAAAACCTATCAAAGGATTCTCTCCAAGGATCAACTAAGCCCAGGCTTATTTAATTCATTATTGCTTATAATTCTTTACTGATTTATTCATTTGATTTCTCTAGTCATTATTAGCACTTTTATTCACTGTTTATAACAAATCAAATCACATATCCTTTAGACCACAAATAAATTTAATTATACTTTTTTTTACCACTAAAATTATTTTTTGGTTAAATTAGCCCCATAATTCATACATAACTTACTTGATAGAGAAAGCTAGCTTAGCCAGCAATTCGCATACGAGGAAGTGTCGTGTAATCGTGGTACCCCCCGTCTCAAAATATTTATCGCATTTTTCATTTGCGCGTCCATTAAGAAAACATTTATAAGGGTAGCATTTTGATTATTTTATCCTCTTAACATATTTCATTATGTTCTTTCTTCTCAATAAGTATTACTCCATTGATAATGAAACCTCTTAAATGTTGGTATGTGAACTCACAAAATCAGCCCAATGATGTAATTAGTATAAGGGTAAAATATGAAAAAGCTATTTAATTTTTATCTTGAGTAAATAAAATAATAAATATTTTGAGATAAATACTTTTAATAAGGATGACAAATATTTTGATAAGGATGACAAATATTTTGATACGGATGGAGTACTATTTTGTTGCGTAGTCAGATACAATCAATTTTGTACAAATAACCATACTACAAATCTCTCATTAAATCACTACAAGAAAACATGGAATTAGCGATGAACAAAATTTCGTAGCTAAACAGCAAAATTTCATGCTAATATCATTTAGCTACGGATTAGCGACGGATTATAAGAAAATCTAATTAGCGAGGAGCTATTTAGCGACGGATTAGCTAGAGATTACCGACAAATGCCATAGCTAATTCGATGGTCTCTTGTAGTGAATTTTGTAAAAGTACTTTTATATTTGTTGGGATCAGAAAACATTAATGAAAAGCAAGCTACAAGATTTGACGACAAAGTGGGTGACATAAGCACATAAGTCATCTTATTGTTCTCACCACCGGCACCGA
Source organism: Lycium ferocissimum (assembly GCF_029784015.1). Lineage (NCBI taxonomy): Eukaryota > Viridiplantae > Streptophyta > Magnoliopsida > Solanales > Solanaceae > Lycium > Lycium ferocissimum. Next base: position 64,099,994 of record NC_081346.1, on the reverse strand, counting down.
TTGAGATTTGGTCAAGACTTTGGCTTTTTTGTGAAGCATAAAATTGGCACATTTCTAATGAAAAATATTTATTCGTTATTTTAGGTCAGATTAAATAATTTAATTTAGACAGTTATTATTTAAAATGCATGTTATATAATTATGTTAAGTAATAAAAGTGTACATACAAAATATATATTTTGCACCTAATTTGACAAAAATATTAAATACAAGTAAATTTTGTTAATTACAAACTAAAGTGAGAAAGTGAGGTAAAGGCTTACGCCAAATCTCCTGGACGTCTTCTTAATACCAAAGAATGCCTATATCCGGTATAGGGTTCCAAAAAATCAATGATTAATGCCAGAATTTAATCTGGAAACTAGGCAATCTGACTCTAAAATGTCTTGTTCACTATATCTTACATTTTCGAACTATCACTCTCTCCCTTCTTTTTACTATAATACGTAATAGTTTGGTTTTAACAAAATCATTAAGAAAATCTAGGAGTGTCAAATGAGCACGTTCTATTGAATTTTTAAAAAGATTAAAATGGGTGAATAAATGAAACATCATTGATTCGTCCGAAAGTTACTTGAAATTAAAAAAATAGGTAACGCCGATCATAAATCAACCCGTCAAATTCTTACTAAATTTTATTTATGTTTATTTTCTTATACTTTATTTGAGTACCTAATAAGTTTTTTTCTTTATTATGATTATATACTCCGTATAACATATCAAATAACATAAATGTCTTTTTAAGTATATTTTAACAAGATTTCTTACGGATCAATTTAAACTATATATCATCAAATTTCTCCCTTAAATGAGTAACTCACGAGTCACGACTATACCTATATCATATGTCTATCTTAAAGTAATAAAAGCATACGTACCAAGCTCATGCGCTGTAAGATGGTGGATGTAAGTTTCAAATGGACCAGCATTTTATAATAGATTAAACCTTCAACTACACATAATAATTAATTGAGGATAAGTCACCGGTCAGCATGGAAGCATAAAAAAAATTCGTCAACTGAATTGTTGATCAAGAAACATTTTACTTTCTTGGTTGCATTTATGATATTTTAAATAATTTGTCCATCTATAAAAGAAGACAAGAAATCAAGAATGAAAACACACGCATAAATTTCCTCAAACATAGGGAACTAATACACAAAGAAATTTTTTTTAGATGGCAGAAGTGAAGTTGCTTGGTGTTTCATTGAGCCCTTTTAGTCGCAGAGTTGAGTGGGCTCTAAAGATTAAGGGTGTTGAATATGAATTTGTAGAGCAAGATTTACAAAACAAGAGCTCTTTACTACTTGAATCCAATCCTATTCACAAGAAAATCCCAGTGCTCATTCACAATGGCAAGCCCATTTGTGAGTCCATGATCATTGTTGAATACATTGATGAGACATTTGAAGGCCCTTCTATCTTACCTAAAGACCCTTATGATCGAGCTATTGCTCGTTTCTGGGCTAAGTTCTTCGATGAGAAGGTAATCTCTTTCTTTACCCGCCTTGGTCTAGTACTTTTAATTTCAGTATGGTTAGTTAAATTTAGTGGTGAGAAATGGAAGGGTAGGGTAAAATTTGGACATAAACCATAATGAATCAAATAACGGTTATGACACAACCTGCTCAATATGAACCAACCTCCTCTTTTGTTTTCGAATTTAAAAAAAAAAAAAAAAAGATTTAAAGGCTAATGTGCAGTTATTATTGCATTTTGATATCTATTGACGGAATGGTATAATTGGTCATTTCTGATCAACCTGATTAGGTCAAGTCAATAAACAAGTTATAATTAAACTTTTGTTTAAACTTGGAAGAGTTGAGCGAATTACTAAAAAAAATGGGTTGATTTGTTCTGGTTGGAATTCACGGCTTGTAATGTATTCAAATTTGTAGAATAATTTGATATAAGCAGAAATATTAGAAAACTCAAGATTTGAGTGTTTTGCAGTGCTTGCCAGTATTGGGGAAAACTTGGTTTGGCCAAGGAGAGGAGTCAGAAAAAGCTAAAGAGGAGGCTAGTGAGCTGATAAAGATTCTTGATAATGAGCTCAAGGACAAAAAGTTCTTTGTGGGCGACAAAATTGGATTTGCTGATATGGCTGCTAATTTGGTGACATATTGGTTGGGAATTATTGAAGAAGCCTCTGGAAACGTTTTGGTGACAAGTGAGAAGTTCCCAAACTTTTGTGCTTGGAAAGATAATTACAGTAACTGCAGCCAAGTCAAGGAACATTTACCTCCAAGAGATGCGATACTTGCCCATTTCAAAGCTCGCTTTCAAGCTGCAGCTGATGCCACTGCTCCCAAATGAACACCTCTTACTTAGTCAAATTTCTAGTTCTTGTGTCTCAATAAAACCACCTATCGAAGAAAAATAGCTTATCCAACTTCACACATAGTAGGTAGTATCTTGTGCTTTTGTTTAGCTAGTTTGTCAGTGATTGCCTGTGAGTGTAATTTCTTCCAGCTATTAAATAAGAGTCATCTTTTTATCTTCACTTTTCCCAACTAGTGGATTTTGGTAACAAATGATGGTCCAGCAGTGGATCGAAATAACAGACGTCATGTAGAAAGCTACCAATGGTAAGTCTTGAATGACGATAAATCATATATAAAGACAAGTATACTAAAATAAGCATAATAATGTGGTTTGACAAATTGACATACATATGATAAAATCAATATAAAGGAAAACATAAAAAGTACTATTGAACGAATAATCTTCCTCTAAACAAGATTCCTTAATAACTATATTTTGAATGTTATTGCATTGTTGTATGAAGGAAAAATCCTCAATTTATAGAAGTCTAAACCTTTTGCTCTAAGAAAGGAATATCCAAAATAGAAGATTTATATTTTTCTTCTGGAAAAGCTAAGGTAAAATCAATAATGGTAAATTCTTGCGGTTTGAAAGATAGAAACATTACGGTTGGAAGTTTTGAGTATTGATGCTATGAATCAGCATCAACCTAATATGGATACCTGGAAGGATCTCACACAAACAATTATTGGGCCGAGAAGAATCAATGAGGTCAAAAGGCCTTCACTGATGTTGATTTGGGATCCAGGCCAATTAGCAACTGTTTAAAAAGGATGAGGAGTTAGAAACAGAGGTTATGCATATTGTGGTTATACTTAGGCAAAGACTGTGCTACTCATCCCCTATTCCCTCTGTATCCTCTCATCATCTTTTCTTATTACTCTATTATCTTGTTTCTGTCTATTTCCTCTCCCCCTTCAGCTCTTATCAATCTCTGTGTTGCTCAGTTATTGTATTTTCTATGTCAGTCATTTAATACAATTAATCCCTTTTCTTGAGTATTTTGAGTAGTGTTTACCAGGGGTGTACATGGACCAGGTTGGTTCGGATTTTTTAAACACCAAACCAAACTAATTGCGTCGGATTTTTAAATTTATACACCAAACCAATAAAATTCGGGTTTTTCAACCTCAGGTTTTTTGGGTTTTTTTTTGGAATAGTCTTGATACAAAACATATAACTTTTACTTCAAATATTTCTTTAGTCCTAGTAAGAAACAACTATATAATTAAGGTGTTTCTTAAAAAAATAACACAAAATGTGAGAAGAGTGATGACATTGTATTAAAATATTCAACAAAAGCTAATAAAATCGGTTAAAATAAATATTGCTAATTAACAAACCATAAAAAAAATGGCCATAATATAAAAATACTAAGTCATGCTAAAATAAGTACAGCTAATAAATATTAATTACATGACAAAGAAAAAAAATTAAGTTATGTATTTTCATAATCTAAATCAATTATGCAAAACTAAAGAATACATATTCAACATTATTGTCATTTTTAGTGGTAAATTAAATTTCTTTTGCCAGCATTAGTGTTGAGTTGGTTTTGGTTTGGACTTTATTTGAGTTACTAACATCGATAGGATATAAAACTGATTGACATTCAAAATTCTAAGTTCAGGCTTGAATAATATGATAATATATAAAAAAAAAACTACGAAAAAATTTAAGAAATATTTATAATTTACATTACAAATAAATATTTTTATGTATAAAATATTTTAAAAATTGAATACATTTAATGTCGGGTTGGTTTGGTTCGGTTCGGTTTGACTTTTTTTAGTTATAACCAAACCAAACCAATTATAGTCGATTTTTTTTTTCCAACACCAAACCAAGTCAAACCAAACCACTAGTCGAATTTTTTTCTCTATTTATCGGTTTGGTGCGGTTTGTCGGTTTACTATGTATACCTCTAGTGTTTACAACAGCGGAAGAAGACAATGTTGCTGTCACGTGAACAATAAGCCCAATTTCACAAAGTTTAGGGGCAAGTTTAGATTATTTGACAAGGGAATTTGTGACTTATTTCTCATAAAAAAGTGTTAAAATATACTTTTCTTCTACTTTATGATTTAATTAATGGTAGAAAGATTTACTAACTTTTAGTCTAGGAATATTCTAGAACATTTAGTTTCCTTCTAAGTCTAGTTAATACATTAATTATAAAATATTTAGTTTCTTTTTGTTTAGTATCTAACTATCTATAAGGAAATTAATATATTTTCTTTTATTTTATTCTCTTTATTTTTCTATAAATAGAGATGTAGTCTTTTATTTTTCAATACAAGAACAATGTAATGAATTAATGCAATTAGTTTTCATTCATTCTCTCTTCGATTTTCTCTTCCGCTTTTTCTATTCCATAACAGTGGTATCAGCGCCATGTTCATTATTCTCAATGGATCTGTGATTTCATTGGAAAAAAAAAAAACTAATTTCTATCACTTTTAACTCATACTTATTTTCAACCCAATTTTAACTCTTGCTTTTATTTTTAACGCAGGGCAATAATTTGAACCCGTGCTCACTTTCAACGCATCGGGCTCCAATAATTGTAATCCGTGTTCACTTTCAGCGCACCGGGCTTCAATTTCAATCAATACCAATTTTTAACAATACTTGTTTTAATCCATACAAATTTTATCCATATCCATTTTGAACCATATTAAGCATCAATATATCTTTGAATGCTCCACAAATCTTCTTTGATGAAAAGTGAAAACCATCACAATTGGCTAGTGAAGATGAAGTTAAAAATTAATTCTACACTGCCTTCAAGAAGAAGGAGAAGAATCAAGTCTTCAAACTCAAACTGGATACATCAACTTGAGTTTGAGGGGGAATGTTAAAATTTACTTTTCTTCTATTTTATGATTTAATTGATGGTAGAAAGATTTACTAATTTTTAGTCTAGAAATATTCTAGAACATTTAGTTTCCTTCTAAGTCTAGTTACTACATTAATTATAAAATATTTATTTTCTTTTAGTTTAGTCTCTATAAGGAAAATAATATATTTTCTTTTATTTTATTCTCTTTATTTCTCTATAAATAGAGATGTAGTCTTTTATTTTTCAATACAAGAACAATGTAATGAATTAATGCAATTAGTTTTCATTCATTTTCTCTTCGATTTTCTCTTCCGCTTTTTCTATTCCATAACAAAAAGGTCACGTGCTGACTCTTTGTTAGTGAATTAAGGTATATTTGGACCAATTTTGTAACGACGGGAGTATATTTTACACCAATTATTAACCGATGGTATTTTTAAGCCATTTTCCAAAGTTCAATGGCATGTATGAACTCTTTTCCCGTAAAGAATAAAACCTTCAATCACTCAAATTATTGACTTATACTCCCTCCGTCCCAATTTATATGACACTCTTTTATTTTTAATCAGTTTAAAAAGAATGACATTTTCTATATTTAGTAAGAATTTAACTTCAAACTTACCTTTTTATCCTTAATGAAATGATTTATATCCAAATAAATATCTATGACTCATTTTGAACCACAAGTTTGATAATTCTTCTTTTAATTCTTAAACTCTGTGTCCCATCAAACACCCTCGTATGAAATGGTACGGAGGGAGTAGTAGTTAATTCAGGATAAGTCGCCGGTCAACATAGAAGGATTAAAAGATCAGACAATCGAATTGTTGATCAAGAATATTGCATTGCGTGGTTGTTAAAACGCTTGTTTTCCGTAATCCATCTATAAAAGAAGACAACAATGTCAAGAACGAAGACCCACCACATATACATAAATCTCATAGACATACAAAAGTAGTAAACAAACAGAGGAACCTAAGTTGTGAGATGGCAGAAGTGAAGTTGCTTGGTGTTTCAATGAGCCCTTTTAGTCTCAGAGTTGAGTGGGCTCTCAAGATTAAGGGAGTGGAATATGAATTTATAGAAGAAGATTTACAAAACAAGAGCCCTCTACTTCTTGAGTCCAACCCTATTCACAAGAAAATTCCAGTTCTTATTCACAATGGCAAGCCCATTTGTGAGTCTCTGGTCATTGTCGAATACATCGATGAGACATTTGAAGGCCCTTCCATCTTGCCTAAAGACCCATATGACCGAGCTATAGCTCGTTTCTGGGCTAAATTCCTTGATGATAAGGTAAATTAGTTTGAATTTACGTTATACAGCATATACTTGACACTATACTTTTTTTTTTTTTTACATAATTCGGGTAATTTAACATGTTATACCGAGTTTTTTTATTTTCTTTTAAATTTTGCATTACGCCAGGAGTTGTGAGAGTGAATAAGGAGTAATAAGAATCGAACTAATAGGTGTGAGACTCTCATCAATACAAACTAGATTAATTATAAGCTTTGATGAGCTATAGCAGATTAGGTACTATTTGATGAATTAACCAATTAGGTGTATATCATAAAAATTTAGAACAGTAGTACTTTACCTATTACTGATATGATTGTGCAAATATTTTTTACACCATCAGTGCATAGAACTTAAAGCTCCATTCCGCTTCTTGTAACATATTTGTATAAATTTTGAAACTTAGGTATTTGAGTGATTTTGCAGTGTATACCAGTATTGGGGAAAGCTTTGTTTGGAAAAGGAGAGGAATCAGAAAAAGCTAAGGAGGAATGTGGTGAGCTGCTAAAGATTCTTGATGATGAGCTCAAGGACAAGTTGTTCTTTGTGGGAGACAAATTTGGATTTGCTGATGTTGCTGCAAACCTTATGGCATTTTGGCTGGGAATTCTTGAAGAAGCCTCTGGAATTGTTTTGGTCACAAGTGAAAAGTTTCCCAATTTTTGTGCTTGGAGAGATAATTACATTAACAGTAGCCAAGTCAAAGAATATTTACCTCCAAGAGATAACTTGCTTGCCCATTTCAATGCTCGCTTTCAAGCTGCTGCACCTCCCAAATGAACACTTGTATAATTGTGGAATAACAAGATTTGTTTTGGCAATAAAACTATCTACTTAGTATAGTAGGTAGTATCTTGTGTTTTTATCTGTTTTGCTGGTTTGTCAGTCATTATATGAAAGTGTAGTTTCTTCCATCTATAAAACTACCTATTAGTAAATGATAGGAGACGTGTTTATCTTCCCCTCTCCAAAGTCCAAACTAGTGGTTGGGCAAATGTTCTTTTTTCTCACCCGACGTTCGGGAACTGAATTAGTCCCTTGTTAAACCTGTTTACAATTGACTTAAAATTTTTAAAAAGTTTTCCAATCCAAAGGGGCCTACCATAAAAGCGTTTTAGCTTCTTTTAAACTACCCTGTATTTTTGCTTTTGGTGATCTTCTATACTTTTCTAGCCTGTTTTATTATTATAGAATATACGATTAAACACACTCTTTGGCATATTTTGGCTATATGATTTTAAAGCTGAACGTAACAATTTAATCCCTATTTCTGAGCAGTTATGCTTTTAAATAGTGTTTTGAGACTTTCTCAAAGTCAACAATACTATTTGGGACTTGACATAATTTGGGATGAGAGTCAAGAGGCTCAGGGTATTTTGGCATCACTTAAACCTATTTCTTATCTATCCATTGTACTCGTACAATGCAACCATTACTTCCAACCACTATAATACAATTGCTGCTGCCAACAACTTTCGCTATTAGTTATTACTATCAATATTAGCATTCATGTTAAGAAATGTCAAAAAATATAGATATTTTGTGACTCAGGTTCGAAGCGACCTTAGAAAACTTTTGCAATCCTTTAATCGTTGCGCTGAACCCTCAACTTGTGTCAAAACTGTCAACACTGATATACATACCTACAAAATTAAAATTTCACATACCTATACAATGTAATTTTGAGGAGTCGGTTGAAAGGATAGCTCCGCCCCTGACTACCTACAACATATACCACCACCAGCAACCACCTATGTCACCAATCACTTTCGCCCTCAGCCATCATGACTAACTGCTATCACTTCTACCAACCACCTCCATCACCAACCATCTTCATCACCAAGCTCACTATCGACTACCTACACCACCATTTGGCACTGTCGACCACGTCATTCCATCTCCAACAACCACCGAATAGCCACCATCATACAACAATCATTTTAGACGATCATCATACAACCATCACTAATTATTGCACAATCACACAACCAGCTATCTCCACTAACCATTATTACGGATGCCACATCCAGCTGCCACCGCCATTACTGTGAAACAATCACCACTAGCCATCTCCATCAATCATAACCAGCCAACCACATCACAGTAGTTAGTAGTTACCATCGACGACCATTACCGTAGGCATCATCGCTAGCTTTTAGATGTTGATACATCAAAAAATAATTATAACACCATATATATAATTAACATTTTCTCTTGTATTTTGATGATATAATATTTGATTATTTTTTAATATTCTAATTTCATTAGATATTAGTTAAAGATTCTTTATATTTTATTTAATATTCTAATTTATTAATATAAGTACAGATAAATTTAAAGACAACTTCCTTATAATCGGATGTTATTCAGATTTAAGTATTTTAATCTAATAAAAATAGATGAAGGGATTAACAGAAGCAGAAAGTTGTTGTCGTACATGCACCTGGAGATCACGGGTTGAGGTTGTGAAAATACCTTTTGTTAAGAATTGCGGATTTATACATTGGGAGGTTTTTTAAAGGACGGACGCCTGTTTTTTTAGTCTAATAAAAATAGATGAGTTTTCTCTCAAAATGGAGCACCAGTTCCTAACTTGACAGAACATGTAACCACTACCTCATATTTTAGACTTAAAATTGAGGAAAAGTCGTCGGTCAACGTAGAGGCATTAAATTAGACAAAAGCATTGTGTAAGAAGTAAATTGGATTTTTGCTTGGTCGTAAAGAGAGTTCACTTTTCTTTTACTGTATAAAAATAAGCCAGATTGATCAAGAAAGAAATCTGCCATAACCAAAGTTGTGATATGGCAGAAATGAAGTTACTTGGTAATTCCTTGAGCCCATTTACTCACAGAGTTGAGTGGGCTCTGAAGATTAAGGGCGTTGACTATGAACTTATAGTAGAAGATCCACAAAACAAGAGCCCTCTGCTTCTTCAATTGAACCTTGTTCACAAGAAAATTCCAGTGCTAATTCACAATGGCAAGCCCATATGTGAGTCTATGGTAATTGTTGAATATATTGATGAGACATTTGAAGGCCCTTCCATCTTGCCTAAAGACCCCTACAACCGAGCTATCGCTCGTTTCTGGGCTAAGTTCCTTGATGATAAGGTAAATTTATTATACTGTGTAACGAAATCTATACATTATTAGTATTGTTTAGTTTGTTAGCAGATTAGTTACTATTTACCGGGTTATAAATTAACACTAATATTCATCGGCGGTGTGGAATATTTATGAATAATTTACTTGTTGTAACACGTAACCTAGCTCATTTTCAAGATTACAAATTTCACCTTTTTATGGAGTACTTGTAGATATTTTTTGAAGGGCTTGATAGTGTTAAAAAGGTTATTTACAACATCGTATATATAAGTTGAACTCATGCTTATAATATAAAGTACTTTAATCTGTTTTATAAGTGACCTGATTGTGTAAATAGTATGATATAAACTCCAATCATTACATGCTATATATTCGTATTATTGAACCTCAAGATTTTGAGTGTTTTGCAGTGCTTGCCAGCAATGGGGAAAGCTTTGTTTGGCAATGGAGAGGAGTCAGATAAAGCTAAAGAAGAGTGTAGTGAGCTGCTGAAAATTCTTGATAATGAGCTAAAGGATAAGAAGTTTTTTGGTGGAGACAAAATTGGATTTGCTGATATTGCTGCAAATGTGATGGCATTTTGGATGGGAATAACTGAAGAAGCCTCTGGTGTAATTTTGGTGACAAGTGAGAAATTTCCAAATTATTATGCTTGGAGAGATAATTACATTAGCTGCAGTAAAGTCAAAGAATATTTACCTTCCAGGGATGAATTATTTTCCCATTTACAATCTCGATTTCACCCTACAGCAGCTCCCAACTGAACACCTCTTAGGCTCTTACTAGTGAAATTTCAAAATTTTGTGTGGCAATAAAATATTACTTGTAGGTAGAACCTTGTGTTTTTGTTTTGTCAGTGATTGTATGAGATATAATCTTTTCCGGCTACTAAATTATAAGAGTTATGTATACTATCTTGCCCTTTTCTAAACTGGTGGATTATATTTTATCATTTCTCATCCTATTGGGGCAAAAAGATGTTTTATAGCATTGAACAGATTCAAGATTGGCTGCCTAACAAAAATGTTGAACGGTCGGCTGTATAATTTTAATATACAAACAAAGCGCAAGATACGAAAAATATGGTGAAATACAGGGTCAACAAGCACATCATCTATATATAATATAAAGTTAAACATAGACAAGGTGATGTGGCATCCCTCTATGGCCTAGAATGCTATTTATCCTTTTTCTCCTTTTTTTTAAATTTTTTTCTATTTTTTCCATTTATGTGCCATGTTAAAAAAAAAGCTCAAAAGACACTCCTTTAACTCTCTTAAATAGTAATTAATTTTATCCAATTGATGGGATCACTAGTTGAAGGTTATAATTTTATTATCTATTAATTATGTTAAATGTGCTTATTAGGTCTACTAAATTAAATAATCCAACAATTAGCCACATTTAGAGCACTATTTTTTTTTGCTTCTGTTTAGAGCACTATTTCAATATCCATTACAACATGCTTATGGAGGAATGAAACGGCAGAAGCTTTAAATCGTAATAAACTCATATATTAAGAAATTAGAAGTTATGGAGAAGTTACGGAGATGAAAAGTTATTAAGTTTTGAAGATAGGCTATATAATATCCATACTACAAATAAAAGATAGGCTATATAATATCCATACTACAAATAAAGACCACAGCCATATCAGTTTTTCAACTTTCTTGTAAGCATTATGGGTCCTTTAAATAACATGTAAACGAGTGGTTTATTAATCCAAATATCCACACTATAAATAAAGATGAAGGCTGATCAGTTTTCCAACATTCTTGTAAGCATTTCTGCATTTAGCGTTTTCTCTTTATGCCAATCACTTAGACGTTAGCTTCACAAAGGTAATCACATGAGATTATCTAATCTCTTGAAGGTTATTTGAATTTGTTTTCTGTTTAATTTTATATGGATAATGTTTTTTCTTTATAAGTTTGATATTTAATTTTCATCACAATATTTGCTTTTAGTTTTTGGTATTATAATTATCTTATATCTTGATACCTATATTTGCATTAAAGAAAATACGTTTATAGTAAAAAAACTTAGAGGTCTCTTTTAGATTCCTAAACATTGTGGTTGTTCTCCTCCCTCGAATTAATTTTATTATTGTGTAGTAGTGTGCTGAGGATAGGATCTCAAAAAGACAAAAACGTTAAGGTTTTCTCCCTTCCCTTTAATTAATTTTATATTAATGGGTATTATTGTGCCAAAGATACATAGGAGATAAAAAGACAAGAACTAACCTATGCTTTATACTGCCAAGCTATTCATATAGAGTATGATTCATCTATTTTAGCTCCAACAGTTAGAAATTCTCCAGCATGAGGTTCACTGTATTTTTTGTTTTTTACTTTGCATTGTAACAATTTGTTTAGTGAGTTTTATGTGTTAGTGGATTTTTTTTCTTGGTTGATCTGACATGTACCAATTTTTTGGGGGGGCAAAGGTTTGTCAATGTTTGAATTGAAAAGTCTATACTTTTTTGTCACACAATCTCTTACTCGGTATTTACTAAGTTTTGATGACTCGTGCTATGTCATCTGCATCGAGGAGTCTGGTAAACTCGATGATATCTCTCTCAACTTTGGCTGCATTACTTTAGAAGTAATTATATGCACTTTCTAAATTCATAAAATTTTCTCCATTCCTATTAATTTATTTTATTTCTTTTACAATGCACAACTTTTTTATTAGATTCGTTTAGGAATATGAGTAGATCTGTTTAAAATTGATACAATATAATTTTGAAAACTATTTTGAAACTTAAATAATTTGAAATAGAGTCAAAAGGAAACTTCTTAACAAGAAAGGAGGATTTGCTTGGCATTTACTGAGAAATTGGAAAGAAGCCGCACAATTTCGTTGATGTAAATAAATTTACTTATATTTCCTGTTTGTTGTAGATAATAAAAGGATGAACTTTTGCTGAAAGAAGTGTTTTAAGTTATAATTTTTGAAATAGGAGAGTCATCTTATGATGTAAAGATTTGAAGAAAAATATTGTCTTGGAGAAATCTTAAAGATAAAAATATTGATTTGGAGTGGAGGAATCTTGACGTGTATTTTGTTCCAAAGCTATTTCAACTTGAGAAACCCAAAAAAAAAAAAAAAAAAAAAAAAAAACAAAACAAAACAAAAAAATAATAATCTTGCATTAGCTTTACCTAATTGCTCTACTAATTTAGACTCTCTAATATATTTTTTTTTAGCAAACAAGAACTATATGTAATTATTTCTTGATTTTATATTTCAATTTAAATCTTATATTTCTTTTGTTGAGGAAGACTGAAATCTTCCGCAATAATTGAAATTTCACACTTACGGCTCTATTTAAGTATTTCATCTTCTTATATTTTTTCAGTCGGCGCTCTACTTGATAACTGTTTTGGCGATCAATAAAATTATATTGCCTTCGTGGAAGGTTATTCAGGCGGTCGTTCACAAAATATTAAACTTTTTATCGATCATTTTAAAAGATTTATCTTTATTGGTACACCTAACAATATAATTATCAACCAAACACAATTCTCAATATGCGCAATTATAAAGACCAAATGCTTATAGTAAAACGAAAAACTATAAAGAAAAATGATTGAGGTAGTAATTTATTTCAGTAAACTTTTCTTACTTTTAGTATATGGGCTTTTGCTAAAGTTTAAGTGAAAATTTGTTGTGATCGTTTGTTAACTATTTATCATATCAAGTTATGGTTGGGGAACCTACAGCTAACCATTATTGTAAATTATTTTGAAAGCAAAATAAAGTACAAAATAACGAGATAGAAAGCAACAAAACTAATTGGTAATTTTGAGGCAGGTTGTGAAGGGATCAATACTATTGGCATCACGTTACAATGGATTAGTCGTAAAGTTCTATGGTCTTTGTAATTTTGTTTCACTTGAAATCTGAATGGACATGTAATTTAGTGGTTATTATTTTTCAAATCCAAGATACATACAAACTAAAATTATAAACTTTTTTTTTTCAGAAAAAAAAAATCTTTTGAAAGACAAACTAATGACAACTTAAGGTTGCGAAAATTATACTCTATTTTAGTATTCAGATAATTAAAAATATTATTTACAAATTTAAGGTCTTATAACTCCGCGAAGCGCGGGTTAAATCACTAGTGTGGGGATAAACACAGAGGTTGGACTTGGAATTTAATGTTTATGGGTTTCTTACATTGATTTCAAGTTAAAAGTTATTACCTCCGTCCTAAAATAAGTGTCGCTTTAGCAAAAAATTGTGTCTCCCAAAATAATTGTCGCTTTATGAATTCAAGACAAAAAATAATAATTGTTTCCAACTATAATCTTATATTAAAGAACTATTTCTTCTTAATAGTGCTTAATTATCAAGAAACAACTAATAAATAGATTATACCTTGTATTTATTGTTTTTCTTAATGGAGTGAAATGAGCTAAATCAACACTTATTTTTGGACGAAAGGAGCACTGGATTCACATGAACCGCTAATTGATCTTGTAGATCCATCTTCTGGATCCGCTCTTAATAAACATGTGGGATTTAAAATTTATTATTCTTATCGCTATCAAGTTGTTGTTTTTGGTTTAATTTTATTTTTATTTTGATGAAATCAACTTGTTCAAAACTATGCCTTTTTCGTAAGTGCACATCACCCATACATCCAAAATCCCATTCAATAATTAAGAGGGAAGCCAAGAAGATAGAATTGCAAAGTAAGCAAAGAGTTCGAGCAATCAAGAATTGCAAGATGGAGGAAGTGAAATTAGTAGGTTTTTGGACAAGTCCATTTAGTAAAAGAATTGAGATTGCCTTGAAACTCAAGGGAATTGAATATGAGTTCATTGAGCAAAATCTATTAGACAAGAGTCCTACTCGTGTAACAATCCTATTCATAAGAAGATTCCAATACTTTTGCACAATGGAAGACCAATTGTTGAGTCTCTTGTGATTCTTGAATTTATTGATGAAACTTGAAAAGAAGGTATTGTTATTGTTATGATTTTAATGATGACAAATTGTTGCGTAGGTACTATACTCAAAGGTTCAACCAAACTCATTGGACGTAAAAATCTCAATAGACAAAAAGGGTTCAGTCGGCTCCATAAGGAAAGGACTTCAAGGCACGAAGAAAACAAGCTCTTGCTTATTTTTGG